>NC_041221.1:82991600-83019980 GCF_002837175.3 Physeter macrocephalus | reverse complement strand
AGATGAATGGATAAAGAAGATGTGGCACATATATAAAATGGAATATTACTCAGCCATAAAAAGAAACGAAATTGAGTTATTTGTAGTGAGGTGGATGGACCTAGAGACTGTCATACAGAGTGAAGTAAGTCAGAAAGAGGAAAACAAGTACCGTATGCTAACACATATATATGGAATCTACGGAAAAAAAAAAAAAGGTTCTGAAGAACCTAAGGGCAGGACAGGAATAAAGACACAGACGTAGAAAATGGACTTGAGGACACGAGGAGGGGGCAGGGTAAGCTGGGATGAAATGAGAGTGGCATGGACTTATATACACTACTAAATGTAAAATTTATAGCTAGTGGGAAGCAGCCACATAGCACAGGGAGATCAGCTTGGTGCTTTGTGTCCACCTAGAGGGGTTAGATAGGGAGGGTGGGAGGGAGATGTAAGAGGGAGAACATATCGGGATATATGTATATGTATAGCTGATTCACTTTGTTATACAGCAGAAACTAACACACCATTTTAAAGCAATTATACTCCAATAAAGATGTTAAAAAAAAGAAAACTCTCCATGGGTCAGCATTGTGTAGCTATTTCTCTAACCTTGCCACTCATTAGAACACTTGGGTCCACAAAATTTTTAACCACCACCCTGCCTCTTGTTTCAAGGTCCTACTGTAGCAGATCTGCTTTGGCTGGAAACCTAACCCATTTTGGAGCTCTACTACTGTCACGGCTGGGTGGCGTTTTCTCTGCTCTTCCGCTTTAAGCACTGCTTTATAGGCTAGCGAGGAGAGCATCTGTTTCACACTTAGCTTTTAATTGCCAATTAAATGTTCTCAGCTTTTTGTTATTTTCTTTCACAGCATCAGTTGAGGCTAACATGGCCATCCAATTCCATTTTCCTTATAGTTACTATTTTCCCACATTTCTCAAATGCTGGAAACATCTCTTGAACCGATGCATTTTCTTCCAGTGGTATTATACCATTCCAATTTACCTCTAGGGGAAGTTGTAACAATTGCACTGTTTGCTATCATATTCCAGGGGCTATTTGTGCTTCAACAGCCATCAGTTTTGGAGCCTCCAGGACCAGCTGAAATAGCCTCAAAATCACATCCTCACATTTTCTCTCTTGGGCCACTCTGGTACCATCTGCCACAGGTTGGGTTTCCCAGGAAGCCAATTCTGAAGCAGAAATTAGCACTTAGGAGATTTATTAGGGAGTACTCTGGCATTCAACACCTGTGGAAGGGAAGGGATGAAAGCAGGATTGGCCAGAGAGAGAAGTGAAGATGTAATGTTGTCTCAATGGAATGTCTCAGTTGACCATGTGAGGAATTCTGAAGATGAACTGACCCTTCAGAGTGTCCCACGTTGGTCTATCAGTCATCTGTTTTGATCTGCCCTAGGAAGAGGGTGTAAACTTGGTTGAGGAGTCTCCAATCTCTCTAGGAGACTGACAGCTGAGGGTGACACTCCCAGTAGCTGATCTGATAAATCCTTTAATCCTGAAGAGAGCTGTGGAGAGCAAATCACAGTCCTCCTTGTGATTTAAAACTTTTATCATTACGTAAGGACTCCATAATTCTAGTAATGCTTTTCCCTTAAATTTAAGTCTGGATGTGAATAAAAGCACGTAAGCTTTCAAAGACCTGTTTAGTAGATTTTACATCACTTTTATTATTGAGTCACTTTCTGAAATAGAATTTTTGTGTTAAAAAAAAGAAAACTCTCCATGGGTCAGCATTGTGTAGCTATTTCTCTAACCTTGCCACTCATTAGAACACTTGGGTCCACAAAATTTTTAACCACCACCCTGCCTCTTGTTTCAAGGTCCTACTGTAGCAGATCTGCTTTGGCTGGAAACCTAACCCATTTTGGAGCTCTACTACTGTCACGGCTGGGTGGCGTTTTCTCTGCTCTTCCGCTTTAAGCACTGCTTTATAGGCTAGCGAGGAGAGCATCTGTTTCACACTTAGCTTTTAATTGCCAATTAAATGTTCTCAGCTTTTTGTTATTTTCTTTCACAGCATCAGTTGAGGCTAACATGGCCATCCAATTCCATTTTCCTTATAGTTACTATTTTCCCACATTTCTCAAATGCTGGAAACATCTCTTGAACCGATGCATTTTCTTCCAGTGGTATTATACCATTCCAATTTACCTCTAGGGGAAGTTGTAACAATTGCACTGTTTGCTATCATATTCCAGGGGCTATTTGTGCTTCAACAGCCATCAGTTTTGGAGCCTCCAGGACCAGCTGAAATAGCCTCAAAATCACATCCTCACATTTTCTCTCTTGGGCCACTCTGGTACCATCTGCCACAGGTTGGGTTTCCCAGGAAGCCAATTCTGAAGCAGAAATTAGCACTTAGGAGATTTATTAGGGAGTACTCTGGCATTCAACACCTGTGGAAGGGAAGGGATGAAAGCAGGATTGGCCAGAGAGAGAAGTGAAGATGTAATGTTGTCTCAATGGAATGTCTCAGTTGACCATGTGAGGAATTCTGAAGATGAACTGACCCTTCAGAGTGTCCCACGTTGGTCTATCAGTCATCTGTTTTGATCTGCCCTAGGAAGAGGGTGTAAACTTGGTTGAGGAGTCTCCAATCTCTCTAGGAGACTGACAGCTGAGGGTGACACTCCCAGTAGCTGATCTGATAAATCCTTTAATCCTGAAGAGAGCTGTGGAGAGCAAATCACAGTCCTCCTTGTGATTTAAAACTTTTATCATTACGTAAGGACTCCATAATTCTAGTAATGCTTTTCCCTTAAATTTAAGTCTGGATGTGAATAAAAGCACGTAAGCTTTCAAAGACCTGTTTAGTAGATTTTACATCACTTTTATTATTGAGTCACTTTCTGAAATAGAATTTTTGTAATGTTCAAACTTGATTTTCATAACAGTTGAAAAAAAAACAGCTTCAAAGCCAACTGAGAAAGGATATAGGAATGAGGAGGAAGGGAGAAAACTGCATTTCACTTCCTTTTAAAGAATATTATTGTTAAAGAAAAATAATAAAGATGAGAGACCAAAGTCAGGCTCTGAGGGGAAGTTCTGCCAAGCAGAGAGGCGGATGCAGCCCAGGCAGAGCCGGGCCCCTGCAAGGCAGTTGGAGTAGGGGAAGTAGGACTTTCAAAGACAAAAGACCATCATTTCTCTCCCACATTAGAAAAGCAAGGCCTATGAGAGTTGTTGATTGGCTGGAGCCACCTGAGCTTGCAGTTTGGACAGCTCTGAGCTGGCTGGCGGTGGCATGTGGGGACTACGTCTCCGATTAAGGATTCCAGCTGCCTCACACTTATCTGAATGACTTGAGTAAGTTGCTTGATGTCATAAGTACAATGGGTATAATCATCATTACCTCTCCAGGGTGAGCAGAGGAATAAATGAATAGTGTATGTCAAGCAAATGCCAAATATTTACTAAAATTTGTTCTCTTCTTTAAACTCCCTAGCTTTGCATACTTTTTTGTTTTCTGACACTATCTTCCTTTCTATTTCATCTCTTTCCACTTTTCTGCATCAACACTCTTTGCCAAATTATGTTACCTACACACAACCCTTACACATGCCTTTAGTTTTCCCATCCCGAAGCTTTGGTGCATGACTTTTTTTTTTTTTTTTTTTTTTTTTTTTTGTGGTATGTGGGCCTCCCTCTGTTGTGGCCTCTCCCGTTGCGGAGCACAGGCTCCGGACGCGCAGGCTCAGTGGCCATGGCTCACAGGCCCAGCCGTTCCGCGGCATGTGGGATCCTCCCATACCGGGGCGCGAACCCGGTTCCCCTGCATCGGCAGGCGGACGCGCAACCACTGCGCCACCAGGGAAGCCCTGGTGCATGACTTTTTAAAAGAGCATCTATTTATGTGCTGGTACTGTGTTACAATGATATATTAGCTTGTTTAATCTTAATAAATAATGTATTATGACAGATTAGGGAACTGATGTTTCAAAAGGTTGAGAAACTTTAAATGCATTGTCATCCATCACTCTGAGGGTGGTACTCATTTTTCCCATTTACAGATAAAAAATCTTAAAGAGTTTAAAAAAGTGATGAGTGGTGGTTTCAAACAATTTAGGTCAGCTTGCTTGATTAATGACAGAACAACTGTCCCTTAATATCCTAGGAGAAAAAGAAAAGTAGAAGATATGGCAATAGGTTATAAATAAAACAGATAAGACAATTTTGAAGACAAAGAACTTGAGGGTCTTATAATAAAGACAAAGAAATGAGGGTCTTATCCGACAAAAGACCAAGATAGTATAAAGTTATAGTCATTTGGATGATGTGGTATTGGCATAGAAGTAGGAAATGAGCCAATGGAACAGAATACAGAGCTCAGTAAATGGACCCATTCATCTAGAGGAATGGATTATATGGTTGATATATATCTGAATCATTGGAAAAAGGGATATATCCTATAATAAGTGGTGTCGGGGGGGAAATAAAATTAGACCCCTACTTCATTCTACAAGAAAAATACAAAAATAAATTTCAAGTGGATCAAAGATCTAAATGTGAAAAACTGTAAAAATATGTGGAAGAAAATGTAGAATATCTTTTTGACCTGAGAGAGAAAATGATTTCTTAATGCCAAAAAGCACAAATAATTTAGGGGAAAAAAGTGATAAATATGTTCACATTTGTACCCAAGTCTGCAAAATTACCCACTTACAATAAAATATCAAGTACAACTTTTCACCTATCATAAAATCTTTGGAGCGAGATTCTTTTAGTGGTTTGTAGGAGTTTTCATAAATCACTTAAACATTATAAAATTTTCATATTCAATTCTTTTAAATCCATCATATTTTGTGATAGGTATATTAGGAGCCAATCAAAATTTCCTTTCAAATGAAAGAAGATAAAAGGAAGAGAAATACTAAGATGATCCTTTGATGACTTATGACCTGCATACTTTTCTCTTTTTTTCTGTGAAGAGAATGAGTGAAAAGGAATTTATTTCCAAAAGAGACCATCTCTTCATGAAAATCTGAACTCACAGAAGTAGCTGGCAGCCAAAGAATCAGCTCAACATCAAACCTAAGGCTGGAAAAATAAGTGGTCTTCCTAAATCTCTAGATCTTGTAATGGCAACTCTTTTTTTTTAATTGAAGTATACAGTTGCTTTACAATATTGTGTTAGTTTCAGGTGTACAGCATAGTGATTCAGTATTCTTGCAGATGATATTCTATTATAGGTTATTACGAGATGATTATAGCACAGGGAACTATAAGTCCTGTTGCTTACCTATTTTATATACAGTAGTTTGCATCTGTTAATACCATACCCGTAAATTGTCCCTCCCTGTTTCCCTCTCCCCTTTGGTAACCACAAGTAAGTTTCTATGTCTGTGAGTCTGTTTCTGTTTTGTATTAAAAATTTTGGATTATTTTTTAGATTCCACATATAAGTGATATCATATAGTATTTGTCTTTCTCTGTCTTATTTCACTAATCATAATATTCTCTAGGTCCATGTTGCTGCAAATGGCAGTATTTCATTCTTTTTATGACTGAATAATATTCCATTGTATATGTATACCACATCTTCTTAAGCCAGTTGTCTATTGATGGGCACTTGAGTTGCTTCCATGTCTTGGCTATTGTAAATAGTGCTGCTATGAACATTGGGGTGCATGTATCTTTTTGAATTATCATTTCTATTTTCTTCAAATATATACCCAGGAGTGAAATTGCTGGATCATATGGTAATTCTATTTTTAGTTTTTTAAGGAACCTCCACCCTGTTTTTCATAGTGGCTGCACCAATTTACATTCCCACCAACAGTGTACAGGGTTCCCTTTTCTCCACATTCTTGCCAACATTTGTTATCTGTGGTCTTTTTGATGACAGCCTTTCTAACAGGTGTGAGATGTACCTCACTGTGGTTTTGATTTGCATTTCTCTAATGATTACGATGCTGAGCATCATTTCATGTGCCTGTTAGCCATCTGTATGTCTTCTTTAGAAAAATTTCTACTCAAGTCTTCTTGCCTTTTTTTTTGCTTGTATTGTTTGGGTTTTTGATATTGAGTTGTATGAGCTGTTTGTATACTTTGGGTATTAACCCCTTGTCAGTTGCATCATTTGCAAATATTTTCTCCCATTCCATAGGTTGTCTTTTCATTTTGTTGATGGTTTCATCTGCTGTGCAAAGGCTTTTAAGTTTAATTAGGTCCCATTTGTTTATTTTTGCTTTTATTTCCTTTGCCTTGGGGGACTGATCTAAGAACATATTGCTACAATTTATGTCAAAGAGTGTTTTGCTTATGTTCTCTTCTAGGAGTTTTATGGCTTCATGTCTTACATTTAGGTCTTTAAACCATTTTGAGTTTATTTTTGTATATGGTGTGAGGGAATGTTCTAATTTATTTGTTTTACATTTGGCTGTCCAGTTTACCCAGCACCACTTGTTGAAGAGACTGTCTTTTCTCCATTGTATATTCTTGTCTCCTTTGTCATAGATTAAAAAAAAATTTTATTGGAGTATAGCTGCCTTATAATTGTGCTAGTTTACACTGTACAGCAAAGTGAATCAGCTATATGTATACATATATCGCCTCTTTTTTGGATTTCCTTCTCATTTAGGTCACCACAGAGCACTAAGTAGAGTTCCCTGTGCTATACAGTAGGTTCTCATTAGTTATGTACTTTATACATAGTATCAATAGTGTGTATATGTCAATCCCAATCTCCCAATTCATCCCACCCCACTTCCCCCTTGGTATCCATGCGTTTGTTCTCTACGTCTGTGTCTCTATTTCTGCTTTGTAAATAAGATCATCTATACCAACTTTTTCAGATTCCACATTATGCATTAATATGCGATATTTGTTTTTCTCTTTCTGACTTACTTCTCTCTGTATGACAGTCTCTAGGTCCATCCACGTCTCTACAAATTACCCAATTTTGTTCCTTTTTATGGCTGAGTAATATTCCATTGTATATATGTAACCACATCTTCTTTATCCACTCCTCTGTTGATGGGCATTTAGGTTGCTTCCATGACCTAGCTATTGTACATAGTGCTGCAATGAACATTGGGGTGCATGTGTCTTTTTTGAATTATGTTTTTTTCTGGGTATATGCCCAGTAGTGGGATTGCTAAGTTATAGGGTAGTTCTATTTTTAGTTTTTTAAGGAACCTCCATACTGTTCTCCATAGTGGCTGTATCAATTTACATTCTTACCAACAATGTACGAGAGTTCCCTTTCCTCCACACCCTCTCCAGCATTTGTTGTTTGTAGATTTTGTGATAACGGCCATTCTGACTAGTATGAGGTGATACCTCACTGTAGTTTTTATTTGCATTTCTCTAATAATTAGTGATGTTGAACATCTTTTCATGTGTTTTTTGGCAATCTGTATGTCTTCTTTGGAGAAATGTCTGTTCAGGTCTTGTGCCCATTTTTTAATTGGGTTGTTTGGTTTTTTGATATTGAGCTTCACGAGCTGTTTGTATATTTTGGACATTAAACTTTTGTCAGTTGCTTCATTTGCAAATATTTTCTACCATTCTGAGGGTTGCCTTTTCGTCTTATTTATGGTTTCCTTTGATGTGCATAAGCTTTTAAGTTTCATTAGGTCCCATTTGTTTATTTTTGTTTTTACTCTCGTTACTTTAGAAGGTGGGTCAAAAAAGATCTTGCTGTGATTTATGTCAAAGAGTGTTCTGCTTATGTTTTCCTCTAGGAGTTTCATAGTGTCCGGTCTTACATTTAGGTCTTTAATCCATTTTGAGTTTATTTTTGTGTACGGTGGTAGGGAGTGTTCTAATTTCATTCTTTTACGTGTAGCTGTCCAGTTTTCCCAGCACCACTTATTGAAGAGGCTATCTTTGCTCCATTTATATTCTGGCCTCCTTTGTCATAGATTAGTTGACCATAGGTATGTGAGTTTATCTCTGGGCTTTCTATTCTGTTCCATTGATCTATATTTCTGTTTTTGTGCCAGTACCATATTGTCTCGAATACTTTGCTCCATTTATATTCTGGACTCCTTTGTCATAGATTAGTTGACCATAGGTATGTGAGTTTATCTCTGGGCTTTCTATTCTGTTCCATTGATCTATATTTCTGTTTTTGTGCCAGTACCATATTGTCTCGAATACTGTAGTCTTGTAGTATAGTCTGAAGTCAGGGAGCCTGATTCCTACAGCTCCATTTTTATTTCTCAAGATTGCTTTTGCTATTCGAGGTCTTTTGTGTTTCCATACAAATTGTAAAATTTTTTGTTCTGGTTCTGTGGAAAATGCCATTAGTAATTTGATAGGGATTGCACTGACTCTGTAGATTGCTTTGGGTAGTATAGTCATTTTCACAATGTTGATTCTTCCAATCCAAGACATGGTATAGTTCGCCATCTCTTTGTGTTGTCTTTGATTTCTTGCATCAGTATCTTATAGTTTTCTGTGTACAGGTTTTTTGCCTCCTTAGATAGGTTTATTGTGTGGGTTTATTTCTGGGCTCTCTATTTTGTTCCATTGATCTATATGTCTGTTTTTGTGCCAATACCATAGTGTTTTTATTACTGTAGCTTTGTAGTATAGTCTGAAGTCTGGGAGGGTTAGCTCCCAGGGTAGCTTTGTTCTTTTTTCTTGGGATTGCTTTGGAAATTCAGGGTCTTTTGTGATTCCATGTAGATATTAGGATTGTTTGTTCCAGTTCTGTGCAAAATGTCCTGAGTATTTTGTTAGGGATTGCGCTAAATCTGTAGATTGCTTTGGCTAATATGGACACGTAATGGCAACTCTTGAATTCCCATCTTTTGGCTCTTTTTTAACCCTCTTAAGAAGTGCCTTTTTTCTTTATCCACACTAGATAAGATCCACCCCCCCCTCCACCCCCACTCTCTGGCCCCACTTCCAGCCACCACTATTAACAGTTATAGTGACTTGTTATGAACTCATCTCCTATGCCATCTTGGTTTGTAAAAATATTCTTAGTAAAATCAAATAGAAACTTCTCAATATAAAAAATTTTATATAGATAATAGAATCCATGAGACATCAGGTTTTAATCCTTAGTCAACTTGGAGTCTTCCCCTGTATCTCCTAAGAAGTGTTGATCTCAATCTCACTTCACTCCAGTCGTCAACTAATACTGTTAAATACTGATTTCATAATGTCTAACCAAAAACTTTAAAGAAATTTTCTTGGCCTCCAGCATCAAGAAAACATCTTCAGCGCAGAACTAGAACTTCTCTATAATACTACTATCTCTACCTATCAACTTTATTCCTTTTCTTGTCCATAACCTGCCTTCTTAAGTTCCATATTTTCCATGATGCTTTACCTACCATCTGACATACACAGATCTTCCATCTTTTCCAAATTCCATTTGTACGTCCGATAATCTTCACTCTGTCAGCATCCATAGTTAATTTCTAACATGTCCTTGACATTGTGGCCTCCACCAAAGGTGAAAATTGGCTGGTATTTTGTGATGATTATCACAAACTGAAATCCTTAACACAAAGTGAATTTAAGTCAAATCAGAGCAGAGGATTCTTAAAAAAAAAAGAAAAGAAAAAAGAAAGAAAAGCAGCCTGGAACAACTCACTTTCCTCTACCAACAAGTTCAACCTGTCTACCTCTTCTGAGTCAGAAGACTGCTTACAGGCTCAACAAACAGGGAGAGAAGCCAGTCAGAACAGATGGAACTTCCACTCAGGGAAGTGGCTGAAGTATAGCAAAGGTAAACAGAAATTAAACGAGCTCCTCATGGGGACTTAAGTTCAAATACAGCACAAAGAAACATTTTGGGGAGATAAAGAAAATTATCCTATAAATTACTCAGTGGCTGACTGAAATAGAAGTTAGTCATTTTTTGAAACCCATACTAGTGGTTTGGAAGAGCATATGGAAGATGTATTTTAAAGCATAGCACAAAAATACAAAAAGATGGAAATTGGAAAGCAAAAGAGACGAAGTATAAATCCTGGAAATCTGTGCTTTTTCTAATTTCTTATGGTGTACATTTTTTTATGTCTTTAAAAATGAAAGCACATAAAGACATAAAACTTTTTCTGTCTTTCACTGTGTCCCATAGTTTTTTTGCATAAAGTATATTCCTTTGTTTTATAATTTTGAGTTAAAAATTGATACAAGGTTTATCAGGGGGTGTGCTTTTTTTAATAGAGATAGTTTTTATCACATTTAACTTTTCATTTTAATTTCATTAGTGTATAAGTAAAAATGTAGCCTGTAAAACAATGACTTTTTTGGAATTTGTAGCTAGGTACACACTCAATTTTTATAAACATTCAAAGGTTATATTTGTGAAAATGTGTATTATGTTTGAGGGTTGTAAGTTTCTTTCTATACATATATATGTTTAATACAGTTTATGGAACGTATTTTAAATTTTTAAATATAAAATTTCTTTATGTCATATATTTTTAATTTTCATTTATGTCCTTATTCATATTTGTTCAATTTGACTTCCATGTATAAATGCTTAACACAGTACTAACAAATAAGATTCAGCAATATATCAAAATATTAATACACTGTGATGAAGAAATTCTTATTTTAGGAAAGCAAGGTATTATATCAATATAATCTATCAACATAATCAGGAGTTTTAGCCACATAATCTATTGTACCAACAAAATAAAGAAATATCATATCAATAAATGCTGAAACTTCATTTAATAAAGTTCAACAACCATTCCTGATAAAAATCCCCAGTAAGATAAAATGTATTAGTATCAAGACATTTACTAAAAACCAAGAACATTTTCCCTAATGGTAAACCACTAAAATTTCTATTTTAATTTCAATTAAATTCAGCTATCACCATTATTATTTAGCATTGTTTCAAAAGTTCTAATAAATACAAGAAAATTAAATGACTAAGCATTTACTATAAACATTAGAACAGAAGAGTTTTTAAAAGTCTCTTTTTGTTGACATAACTGAATGACTAGAAAATGTAATCTATTCATGGAAAAATCTAATAGCATTAATAAGAGAATTTGGTAGGGTGTGGAATACAGCGCAAATTACCAAAAAAAAAAAAAAAAAAAAAAAAAAAAGCAATCGTTTTCTCTGTTTCAGCTATAAATAACCTAAAGAAAGAATACGGTATTCAGGGAAAAAAATTCAAAATAGCAATAAATAGTAAAAATACTTGGGAATAAGTTTAACAAGAAAAGCACAAATCCTATATGAAGAAAATTATAAAATTTTATGAACATGTGGAATAATATACCATGCTCATGGATGGGAAGACAACATATGAAAAAGACTAAATTTCCCAAAATTAATAATTTCAATGTCATTCTAATTGGATTTTGAATGGAAATTTTTGGTCATTTTATGTTGGTGTATGTTTGGGGTGGCAGCGGGTATTTGGATAAAATGATCTTAAAGTTTACAGGAAGGATAAAACATCTGATGAGAGCTAATAAATTTAAATTATCTTAAAAAGCAAGAGTATAGATTAGTATTAATCAATTTCAAAAATAAAAGTTCAAGATTTTTTAAAATGTCAAAATTTAAGGCAGGCTATAGAGACGAATATTTTCTGTAAAGGAAATCATCAATCCTGATTTCCACTCCCTCCCTCCACTCTCTCTGTGCCTGCCCCTCTTTCTGATTTCTCCAGTTTAGTTAAAGATACCACCATACAGCCAAACATAATCCAAATGTAACCCAAATCCATGAACTTCTTTCAATTCTCAATACCGCCACGCCAGACTAAACCATTCTCATTTCCATCCTGGACTACTGAAAAAACCTTCCACATGTCTTGCAGCTTTCACTCTTGCCCCTTCCAATCTAGTCTCCTCAAAGCAAACAAAGCAGAATTTCAAAAACGTCTAGTGGTTTCCCAAGGTACTCAGATAAAAATATGAACTCTCCACTTCTCCAAAGTTCTACAAAGCTTGCTTCCAGCAGCATCACTAAACTTCTCATTTTATATTACTCTCTCCTCTCACCCGCTATGCTCCAGCAATAGTGGCCTTCTTTCAGTTCTTTAAACACACCAAACTTGTTTCAGCTGTAGAAACTTCTCACCTACTGGGCTCTGGGTTTGCCGTGCCTTTGCCCTGATCAGCGCCTGGCCAGTGCCTTAAGCGTTTCCTCCTCAAATAGATATCCCTTGACCACCTTTCAGAGCACCCTATTTTAAATATCTGCCTAGCCCTAAATATATGCCTAGCCCTGTTGGATCTTTCTTTTGTGTATGTATTTGTTTGGACAATGTTTATTCCCACATGAGAATCTACACTCCAAGAATAAGCAACTTGTCTACCTGATCTCTTCAGCACCAGGAACAGTGCCTGACAAACAGCAGGCACTTGATAAATCAAAGAACAATTTGTTAAATCAAAGAACAAATGCTTGACCGAAGTTTTATTTCTGAGAGTGCTTTCCTAAGAAAATGCTGAACCTCCAGAAATAGGTTTGCTTTGAAAGATCACTAAAGGAATGTGCCATATGTGTCATATACACAGGCCGTTATGTCAAAAGGAGATATTTTATAGCCTAATTTCAGGAATATTTTAAAAATCTAAATGAAAACACAAAAGCCTTGCTTATATCTGAAGTAACCTTCATCAAATATAGATTGACTGCCTTCATCTCTCAAATGTCAAGAGACTGATTAGCAGCATCTAACATCTTGACTGTAGGAGACCTTGACATATATGCTGAGTGTGCTATAATGATTCATATAAATTAGCTGCCACATATTTTAAGGGAGACATTAATTTCCCACCACCTATTTCTAAGATGAAGCACTAAGTCCTAAATTCACCTTCAATGAGGTGATCAGTCACCCACAAAGCCTGGTGTCAATGGAAAGGCTTCATTTGATATTGACATATGAACTAGCTTGGGGCAAATAGGAGAGAAGTAGCATGGTGAACTAGATGAATAACGGATCACACTCTGAGGAGTTACTCTAGAATGCTTACCTCCACCAACATGGTCACTTGGTAAGGTTCATTGTCTTCTTCCCGACTTGTAGGATTTCTGATTTAAACAGAATTTCTACAGCCCTAAATATTTCCCTGAACATCCCTGCGACTGCCTGGCCTCAGTTCCCTATGTGGTTAAGATCATCCTTTAGGCTTATTTTTTCAATACAACATGCAAGTCTAATTGTTACTCCTGAACCAACTGACAACTGTTTGACAAAGCCATGGCAACTATTGGTAAAGTCATGAGGGAATGCTGGCCCTGTTATGGCCCAGATTGTGTCTCCCCAAAAATCCATATGTTGAAGTCCTAATCCCCAATGTGATTGTATTTGGAGATAGACCCTTTAAAGAGGTAAAGTTAAATGAGGTCATAAAGGTGGGGCTCTAATCCAATAGGATTAATGTCCTTAAGAGAGAGAGACACCAGGGATGTGTATGCACAGAGCATCTGCCTGAAAGCCAGGAAGAGAGAACTTGCCAGAAACCAACCATGCCAGCACCTTGATCTTGGATTCCAGTCTCCAGAACTGTAAGAAAATAAATGTCTGATGTTTAAGCCACCCACTCTGTGTGTGATACATTTGTTATGACAGCTCTAGAAGACCAATACAGTCCTCCTGATGCACTCTGGTCCTGGGACGCCAACATTTACCCCATCACCTTCCCAAATCTCTCTTCTCCTGGTCCCTTACCCTGCCTCATACCCAAAGCACATTGACTTTATCATGACTGCCATTACTGGGGTGTATGACAGCTTCAGGCAGGAAGGTACAAGTAGCTTAAATGGAGACCCTTTATCATACAGTCCCAGAAATGAAACCTAAAGGAAAGAATATATTCAGTCACTGCACAAAGCTGTTTTCTTCCAGGAATATCTGCTTTAGAGCAAAGCTGCAGTTACTATATATATATATAACCTCAAATGACAGTTGTAGAACAGCTTTCTAGTGCCTTTCCTAGACTAAAAACAAAATCTGTTCTAATTAGCTGCTAACAATATGCTATAAAACATCCAGATGCTTGGGGTCCAGGCCCTGAACACCTGCCTGCCTGGAATAAGACAGGTCTTCCACTGGGTCAGAGTCGCCTGCAATATCAGTGCTCATGTCCTACTTAACTGAAGAGAAACTTGTACACGTTTAGACAGGAAGCAGAATGAGGGACTGTGTCCCAGTCCACTACTCCCTCTCTTCCGAGTACCTCAGACCACATCATACACTAACTGATGTCCAGAAAGAGAGGCTGAAAGGCATCAGTAAAGCTATTAAAAACTAGTTCTTATGTTCTTCATGAATTCAATTTTGATTTCAAAAAGGTTAATCTTCAGCATTAATATTGGAAATGAGTAGAGAAAATAATATATACACAAGCTACTAGATCTAACTGAAAACTCTCTCAAAAAACCAAACACACTCTCATATATTTGGGGTTCTTCTACCTGGTTGATTTTCTACCGATTATTTTATACTCTTATTTGAAAGCTGAAAGGAAGCCAATATCATAGAAAGATGAAAAGTCCAGTCATCCAATTTTGAAAAAGAAAACTCAGATTCTCTAAGTGACACTCATTTGCTCCAACCTTCTATAACCCTGTGGAATAAAGGACTACTCTCCAGATGCTCACCAATTTGTATCTGGGTGCTCTCCAACTTGTAAAAATTTCACAAATTATTATTCACAAGTAAAGTTTATTGAAGACTCACTTTCCAGTTAAGGTTATAAATTATTAAGCAATAGTGCATGACGATTTGTGTTTTACAAGCCATTAGTAGCAGTTTTATCTGCCTCATAGGTACAATGATGAAGGTCAAGTGACCCTAGGGATCTTCAAAACACATTAATAACCTGGCTTGAAAAATGAACTTGAGGTCTTCCTGGCATTCATAGTAGCTGGAACATTTTTAACAAAGAGATATTAATGGATTTTAAATTGTGTCCCAGACTATACATTCTTTATTGTGAAATAAGAAATTGTTTAAAAAATGGAAAACAATATAATGTTGTGTTAAAAAAAAAAACCACTTATATGGAAGACAAGCGACTTGTATCCTACATTATTTCTGCCCTTCTCACTAGTTGTATGATCTGTATCAAGTAACTTTACTTCACTGGGTCTTACGCTCCTCAACCGTTCAATGAAAGGGCTAGAGCGGGTGAGCTCAGGCTTCACAACCTAGGAATCTTCCACATGCTTCTCATAACTTGATTTTTTCCCTTTGCTGAAATGTTCCAGGTGAGGTCTTTGTAGTTTTCTTCCTCTGTGCTCTTTGTAGGGAAACTATAAATGACAGGATATACTATAAACAATAGGATGTACTGATAGAAAGGAGGTATTTACATGAATAAAGCTGATTTTGGTCAATTTCAGGAAATACTTATTTTTTAAGATGTGCTGAGTCCTCTTTACAAATTGGTTTTTGAAATTCAGAAGTCAAAGGCTATGTTTAAAATGGTCCACTTTCATTCACTTGACTTTCTTGTCAATTCCCTTCTACACTCTCCTTCCTCTTCTTGTTCCACTCTTGGGAAAATGAAGACCATCCTTCTAGGTGACCACGTACGTGAGGGGAGCAACATGGAATCCTAAGTAAGTCCTCTGAACCATTTCTTAAGGAGCTCTCAGCAGCTTCAAAGGAATCAACAAGTGATTAGAAAGGATTTATTTGATCACCTTATATGTGTTCAGCCCTGTGAACAACAGGAAGGAGGATGTGAGAAACATAATCACTGTTTTAGTATCATCAAAGTACCTGCAATCTAATGTGAGAGATAGAAGTAACATGTGAAACCCAAGTAGAGGACAGTGTCTAGCACAATGCCTAGCAGTGAAAGTGTACAATGAATGCTTGTCAGGCTGTCCTGAGTGCCACACTTTTTAGGAGGAATGGTAACATTGTGGTCTGTTCTGTACCAACCATGATGAGAATAGTTTCCTCAGTTTGGGGTACCACTTTTCAAAGTTTTCATTTAAACAAGAGAGGGGGCATCCAGAGGAAGAAGGTAGGAAGGGTGAAGATTCTGGAAATCATGACCTATAAAGATTAGCTGAAGATAATCTATAAGAATACTGAATCACTATATTGTACACCTGAAACTAGTATAATATTGTAAATCAAGTATACTTCAATAAAAATAAAAACAGATTTCAGCAGTAAATAAGGGGAAAAAAAGATTAGCTGAAGAAACTAGAGCTGTTGAACTTGAAAAAGGGTCTTGGAAATAGAACACTGATAATTGTATTCAAATATTTGAAGGGCTGACTGATATGCTAAAACAGAAAACTAAGGCAGTATCAGGTAAGAGTGGAGTGGTGGCAAGAGGATATAACCCCACATGTCAATATTGGCTCCTCACAATAGCCCAGTGAAATACAGTTGACCCTTGAACAAGGCATGGGTTAATCCACATATAACTTATAGTTGGCCCTCTATATCTGAGGTTCCTCTGAATCCATGGATTCAACCAATCATGGGCCATGCAGTATTGTAGTATTTACTAGTGAAAACTATCCACGTGTTAAGTGGACTTGTTTAAGGGTCAACTGTATATTCATTTGCCAGAAGAGAAAATTTTGCTTTTCCTGTTGGAAATGGATGTTACTACGTTAAATGAATTGTTCAAATTGTGAAACATAGATTACAAATCTATTTGTGCTGTGACAGTGGGTAAATAACACTTATCATAAAGATAACAATTTAAAACAACAAAAACCTAAGTGTACCACTGCATAGATCACATTTTACCTGTCACCCTGACTACACACTCTTACCAATTTTAGTTACGCTAAGGCCCTGGAAGAAAAGTTATGGATAAGCCACAATTAAAGGAGGATTAAAGCAGAAAGGGGGACTATTAACAATTAAGGTTGTGCATCTCCTTTTCAGAGATTCTCTAAGTTCCAAATATAACATTTTTATCACTATAGATGCTGTCTTGCTCTAGGTGATTATAAGGGAAGAGAGGAAGGCAGGAAAATGAAGTCAGATAAATCTATATTTTCTGGGGCTTTGTGGGTATAAAAGGACTTAGAACTAGAAGGGAGAAAATTTACTTCACTTAAATCAAGTGAAACAAGATTTCAAAAGGCAGAGAAGTAAGAGTAAACATCAAGCAGCCCATCACCCAGTGGAGACAAGTCAACAAAGCTGATCTGACCAGCTGTCATAGGGCAGTTGTTAATGGGTCTGAGAGGTGAGGTGAGGCCACATTAGGAAAAAGGCAGAAGCAGACAAATAAGGCAAAGTTTGAGTTCAATAAAGAGTTGATATAAATATAAAACACCAAGGCCTCTGTTAATAAATGGGCAAAAGGCATGAACAGTGAATTCACACAAGGGAAATACAAATAAGAATCAAACATATGGAAACACATTCAATCTTAAAACTTGCAATTAATAAATAAAACTGCAAGTAAAAACAATAATAAAACAATTAAACTAACCAAAATTTTACAAAAGAAGAAACCTATTCCAGGCAAATTTCAGGAGAAATAATAGTATTTATACATGGTTTATAGAATCGAATGAGCCTTTTGGAGGGAGACTTAGTAGTACACTCACACACTATATATATACACATGTATACACATATACATACATACACATATACATAAATTTATTATAACCTTTGGCCCATTAATTCTATGACTTGGAATTTCTCCAAAAGAAATAATTGAAAAGAAAAAAAGTTATATGTATTACAGCATTTATAACTGTTATATTAGCAAAAAACTGGAAATAGTCCAACCATTCTTCTGTTACTGGACATTTAATTATGGCACAGAATCAATGAAACATTATGTGATCATTATAAACAAAATAGAAGAACTACGGAATAACATGAAACTGTTTATGGAATATTAAGTAAAAATGTAGGACACAGAATTGTACACACACTTATTATGGCCATGTAAAAATATACCATGTGTGGATAGATTGGAACATGAATAGTTGAGAAAGGAAAGACAATCCTATTAGGATGTTGGTTAAGTGTGATTTCTTTTCCTTGTTCTTTTTAATGTTGTTTTTAACATTTTTAATAATATTTTAATAAATTCCTTTTTGTTAAAGAACTGGGGAATCTTAAAGCTCTTTTACGCAGGGAATATATATGATGAAAGCAGGATTGATTGAAGGATTAAAAGCCTAAATCATATAATCCAAGTAAGAGACTGGTGACATACATACTCTAGAGTGACAAGAAGTTGGATGAGCATACAGAGTGAAAATAGAAAATAAAGTATGATCATGGAGATTTTTTTTTTTAAAAAGCAACAACAGAGTTGTTTGTGTCTGGCAGAAAAATGAGTGAACACATCTTTTCTAGTCTTGATGACTAATGACTGGCCTAGATGCTACAAGTTTAACCGTTTATTCAACAAACATTTATTGAGCACCTACTATGTGCCAAACTCATAGTTCTAGGCACTGAGGCTTAAAGACAAATTCATGCTCTCATGGAGTTTACAATCCATTCCAGTGGAAGAAGAAAAACAATAAATAGTTTCATGATAGCTTAGAAATGTATCATTTGACACAACATCTGAATGGCAAGAAGGGGCTAGCTATGTAGTATCTGAGGAGGAGGGGGTGGAAGCACAGGGATATTCCCTGGCAGAAAATCAAGTACACAGGTCTAGATTTAAGTATCGTATTTTTGAGGAGTCAGAAAAAAAGAAAGATTAAAAAAGACTAGAATGGCTGGAGCACAGTGGTCCAGGAGGAAAGGTGCACATGTTAAGATAAGATATAAATCACATAGGATTAAGGGATTTGAACTTTAAGCTAAGTACAATGGGAAGCAGAAGACAGCCATAATTTGATGTACAGTTTTTTAAAAAAGATGACAAGTACCATGTGAAGTATAGATTGCAGGAGATAAGAATGGAAGCAGAGAATTCAGTTAGGAAGCTACAGCAGTAACCAAAGGGAGAAAAAATGATATCCTGAACAAGGGTGAGGATGGTGGAAATAGAGATAAGTTAACCAGTCAGAATCTGTACTGGAGATAGAGTCTATAGAACTTCTGATCTCTTGGATAGCAGGGCTACTGGAGGCAGATGTGTCCTGAAGAGTAAGGGAAGTGGAAAAAGAAGACTCAAAGATGTCTCTAATTGAATGGAAAGCTGCCACAAAGGAAATGCTGCCAGAATTGATGCTGTGAGCAAGCACTGGTAGCAACAAGTAAAGGACAGAACAGATTGGGGAGAAATTATTGTTCAGTGTATCTACCCAAGTTAGTCATTCCAGAGTGCTTTCTCACTGAGAAAAGGAAGAGCACAATGTTCCACCAGAAAGACTGCTGGGTCATAAGTTAATTACAGAGACCTTGAATTGTAACCAGCCTACAGCTTCTGGGGAAAGATACAGCCTGATTTATATAATGTTTAAAGCAACAAGGTCTAGGACTCCATCAGCCTTTTACACATGACCTCATTGATCCCCACAAAAATGAATCAAGTTTCTGATATCCATATTGATAAGCCATAAAAAAATAATTCTTCTTGTGTTTGTTTTTGTTTTATTCCATGGGAAATGCTCAGACCAAAGGGAAAATACTTAAGGACCGCCATCACACTAGTTTTCTCTTATTTCCATTTTTAGAAGGACATTGAGATTTCACAGTGGCCTGAAATTCTCAGTAAATTTCATTGTTTAGAGCTACTCCATACTTCATTTGGGAACCTTAGTTCCCTGCACTTAAACTTTTAATTGTTTATGGAGAAAAAATAGCATTTGGATAAAGTACCTAAACTAAAATAATCTATCCCTCCTACCAAATAAAAGGTACTCCACATAACATTTGGAAACTCATACTTGCCAACTTCTTGACCCCAACCCTAAAACTTGCTTTTGAAAAAATGTTCTAAAACATCAGGGGTAAAAAGACTCTTTTAGCAAAGCTGCTTTATAAATTGATTTGATATTTAGACACGTAATTTGATGATCAAGACAACACACAGAAGTACTTTTAAGATATTTTTTCAACTTTGAGATTTTAACCAGGTAGATGGATGGATCAAGAGACTGAAAAAAGAGCTTTCACCACATAGGTCATTGGTTCAAACCCAACCCAACTCAGTGGGAAAGCAATTACCATCTGCTGATCTTTATGAAAGGTACTGGTGGGCTAAATTCAATTTCTAACAAGGAAAATAAACAACTACAATTGTTGGGAGCCTAGATGAGGGGCCGTGAATTAATTTAGTTGTTTCATGTCAGGACTGATATACATCAGAAAGGCTACAGTGCAGGACTGACTGAGAATTTTCACCAACAATACGCAAGAGTAAAAAGAAAAAAATCAAGGAAATTCACATGCATCTACTTATGTATACATGTACATCTACAAGTGTGTAGATATACATATACATATACATGTATATGTATGTAAATATGGATATATACACATTTCTTTTGAAATATCATAGATCTTAACATTTGTAAGCAAATGAAGATTCATGACATAGTTCTGTGGACCTTTACCATTCACGGAGAATACTTCCCTAGACATTCAAGAATCCCATATTCACAAATGCATCTCTTGCATGTAATTTCTCCGCTTAAAAGCACTATGATATAAATGAAAAAACTGAAGCTACTTCATTAGGCCCTTCACAGAAATGTTTATATGTGCTCCTAGCTTTTTCCACATTCCATTTCCATTAAGAGTTATGTTTCTTGCCCATATCCTCACACCACAAGTTAATTGCCTTTCCACTTTCACTTAAGTTTAATTCCCTCTTTGTTGATCAATTCTTATGCTGGCTGGAACACTGGTTGGAGTTGTTTTATGAAATGCTTTTGTCTTGTAGCCTAGCAAAATTAATAAACCTCATGGACCTCAGGGCCATAGTATGTAGCCAAGCCCAGAAAGTTAAATCAGTCAGGGTTCCCTGTAATGTACCATTTTGCTAAGTTGGTAACTTAACTCGGGCACATTATGTTGGGAGGAGTCTTTTAGCGAGTGAGTGAGACCAGCTGATTACTCAATCTTTTCCCTTCAGTGCAGATTTTTATTTTCTTTATTTGCCTTTAGTAGTATAATCTTAAATTTTGCTGCATGTTATGGGACAAAAACATTTATAGTACTATTGAAGAGCTACTGGAAATCTTAGGAATCTATCCCTAACAAACATCAAGGATCTGCAGATTCAAGTACATCCTTCTCTCCTAACAACTGGCTGAAAGTTGGGTAAGAAGGAGACGGTCAGACCAGTGCCTAAATGGAAGAAGCTACAGGTTCTGGAAATCTTAGGAATCTATCCCTAACAAACATCAAGGATCTGCAGATTCAAGTACATCCTTCTCTCCTAACAACTGGCTGAAAGTTGGGTAAGAAGGAGACGGTCAGACCAGTGCCTAAATGGAAGAATGAAGATGCTGTTACCAAGAAAAGAGAAATTTGTAGGAGGAAATGAAAATTTCAGTTTTAGACATCCTGATTTTAAGGTCTGTTGTGATAGCTAGGTAAAAGATATTCAATAGGAAGATGAATTTTTAGAAAAAGACTAAAAAACGAACTATAAATTTGGAAACCTTCAGCATAGAGGTAAAGGCTGAAGCTGAGGTGAAGTGTATAGAAAATGGCTTTTCTGAAGTCAGTCAGTCCACATGAACCCAACTCTTCATGAACTTCATGTGCGTTGAGGGTCAGAATTCACAGGCTCAGTCACAGTTCAAGATGTTAATTTTGGGGACTTCCCTGGTGGGGCAGTGGATGAGACTTCACGCTCCCAATGCTGGGGGCCTGGGTTCGATCCCTGGTCAGGAAACTATATCCCACATATGTGCCGCAACTAAGAGTTCGCATGCCACAACTAAGGAGCTGGTGAGCCACAACTAAGGAGCCCATGTGCTGCAACTAAGGAGCCGGCATGCCACAACTAAGACCTGGTGCAACCAAATAAATAAATAAATATTTTTTTAAAAAGATGTTAATTTTGCATTCACCATGTTTCTTTGTATTGCACATTTTTTCCTAAGGACATTTGAACTTCATTTTCACACACTAAAGTGATCGTTCAATTTAGTGTAAAAAAAAAAGACAAAGAAGCCTTCAGTTGACCATTTTAGCCATATGAAAACTAAGGGTGGAACAGTGCCTCTGTGAAGGAGCCACAGTCAGTGTCTCCCATTCAATTAAGTGTCCATTCCTCCATTTAGCCACCATTGCATGGACCTTCATTTTGTTCCAAAGTTGAGCAGAATTTAACTGCCAAAATACACAAACCAGTTTCTGAAAGCAAAATGTTAATTCATCAAGTCATGTCCTGTTTCCTTTTCTTTATGGGAAGGTTTTTCATTACAAATTCAATTTCTTTAATAGATAACAGGGCTATTTAGATTTTCTATCCTGTTTTCTTTTTATTAAGGGTGGTAGTACAACAATACCAACTTGAGGAAAAGCTTATATTTTTACCATTTCTAACAGCAAAGGAGAAAAGAGCTCTCCTTACAAGAAATCTTTTGTTTAAATCTTCCCTTTCTGTTGAAAATTAAGCTACCATGAATATGAAGCCAAAAAATGTTGGTCTTTCCTTCTAATACAACACAGATGGATGATGTGCCACTCTGAAGCCATGCAGGGGACCAGCATTTCAGCACTGGAAAGGTCACATCAGAATTAAATTGCTCTCAATGAAATGAAACCAAATGAAAACTTTGTGTCCACCCCCCCAACCCAATTTTTCAGGTTCTTGCATAAAGACACAGCCGGCACAGAATTGCTACAGTATTACCTACCACAGGCTCTGCTATCCATAATCTGGAAAGATGCACTGGTTCACTGCCCAGAAAATTTCATCACTAAACACCTTTAGTACTTTCATGAGACACTCTGTCTCACCCTCCAGAAAGTGCTCCATGAATGTTGATGAAACAAATTAACAAATTAAATACTACTATGCCTTTCCTTCTTGCTGATTCTCCCAAAAAGTTGTAAAGAAGCTTAGTTTCAAAGTTTTAGTTATTAATAAGAGCTCTTTGGTCTGCAACTAATTTCACATAAAACATGTCAGGTATGAATGATCCTTTACACCTGTTTAAGGGTTGGGAGCGCCAACTTTTGCTGCAAGAAATTGTAGTGAATCTGACCTCATGCTATGGATGTCACACAAAAGATTCAGAAAGAATTAATTTTGCCCTTGAAGTGTTTTGGTGTGAAGAAATGTCACTTATGGGATTTCCTCAGGAATTTATCCTTCGGATAATTTATTTATAAATTCAACACCTTTTACTTTTATAGGGAAGCAGGTAATAAAACTTCCTTATATTTATCCTAAAGTTACCTCTCCCTTTTATTCAATTATTCCAGAATTTGTATAAATTCATTCATACTCAGCTTATCTAGACTCTGATTCTCTATTGTCATCAACTGTTATAGTAAAAGAGAGAGGACTTGAAGTCAAGACCTAGATTACTCACTATGGACTCTTGTTCAGTCACTTCAGGACTCTAAGCCTCAGTTTTCTTATCTGTCACAGAGACCTAATATGACCAACATCTCATAAGGACTATGTGGAAGGGCTGAAGTACCAATATCAAAGGACTCTGTAAACTATAAAACCCCTCACGAATGTAAAGTATTATGATACTGTCTCCATTGGTCAGCTAATCTACCCCCATCCCTTGTTATTTGAAAGATGGCTTCTGCACTTTCCACAGCTCTTGTATGCCCTTCTTGGGTATCTCTCCCTGACACCAACCCCCGCCACACACACACACACAGACACACACACGGCCATGAGCTCTTACAAGGTCACATCAATGTCTCTTAGTGCCCCAGACTCTCAATAGATATTTGTTGTATAAATTGAAGACAGAAAGTAAAACATGTTAAGTATGGGAGAGTACTTTGAGAAACGTAATTTTTTTACATTTAAATGGGACTTTACACTTTACAAAGTATATATGTATAAAACTTTGGTTCTCAAAAAGTAAGCTGGGCAGATATTATTATCCTCATTTTGTTAAATGGAAAATAAAGTTCAAAACGATTAAGTGACTTGCCTAAGCCCCCAGTGAGTAACCTCCAATACTTCACGAATGTAAAGTGCTTTCATTTTCTGCACGTGAACAATATTTTCCTTTCTCAACTTTCCACCCCATTGTTTTCCAAAGCAAATTGAGGAAATGAGAAGACCCCTCCCTCACAATTCATGAAGTGCATTTACCCAGCATGATCTTCTACATGAACCCCCCCTTCATCACAGGTTTTCTTTCTGGAAGCCTGGAGTTTCTGGAATCTGTCTGGGAGAGAGGAAGGTGTGGGCTATTCCCCTGCCTTGGTAAAATGGTCCTTTTCACTTCTGGGTGCTGTTGATTCCAGGAAGAAAGGCTCCATCACCTCTCACTAACTTCCTACATAGTTCTTAATAAACTGAAGTCATATAGCAGAAGGAATCGAGCGTTTGAAGAAGTGATAGTTTAAAGTGCTGGAATACACGGTTGCCACTTAAGAGCCACAAGTCAGTCACAATCAGTAAGTGGAAGATTTTGTTTGCCAACCTAGCTATAGGAAGTAATCTTTGTCTTTTACCTGCAAAATAGAGCTTGGGAAATACAGTCATCCCTCAGTATCCTCAGGGAATGGGTTCCAGAATCCTTGAGGATACCAAAATCTGCTGATGCTCAAGTACCTTATATAAAATGGTGTAGTATATGCATATAACCTACACACATCCTCCAGTATATTTTAAATCATCTCTAAATTACTTATCATACTTAAAATGAAAATGCTGTCTTAATAGTTATAAATGCTATGTAAATAGTTGCTCGTGTGTGGCAAATTCAAGTTTTGCTTTTGGGAACTTTCTGGAATTTTTTTCATATTTTCAATCTATGGTTGGTTGGATTCATGGATGCAGAACCCTTGGATGCAGAATCTGCAGATATGAAGGATGAATTGTACTGGTGGGGCTGCCTTTCAAGCCCCTTTATATAGGCAGAGGCATTTTAAAGATGATAAAGGGACAAAGAGAGAGAGAGAGAGAGGGAGGGAAGGATGGAGGGAAGAAGGTAAAGATGGGGAGAAATATGTCTCAACAATGTGTGGCTTCATAAGCAAATGGAGTTTATGGCCTATAAGTTTAGAGGTGGGACACTGAAGGACAGTTCCTCAGTGATTCTGGAAAGGAAGGCAGAGGCCACTGCCAGAAGAGATGAGGTCATTCAAATACAAGATGCAGTGATTTGGAGCAAAGGATGGAGATAATCCACAACAGAGTTGGTGGAAATTCTGAGCAAATTGAGGGCTTTGGGGAATGGTCATTGCAACCCAAATGACCAAAAGAGAGGCCAAACCTATCTGCTTAATAGTAATTCTATTAGCTATTTTGTATTGAACACTCCTATGTGAAAACCATTTTAATAACAACAGCAAACTCTTATTATGAGTCAGGTTTCTAAGTACTCTACATCGATCATCTCATTTACTCCTGGCAACAACCCTATGCATAGGGTAGGTACCATTGTCACCGTTTTACAGATGAGAAAGGGAGGCAGGAGAGGATTAGGTGATTTGGCCAAGGTTCAACAGCTTGCAAGTAACAGGGTCAGGACTGGAACCCAGGCAATTTCTCCAGAGCCCATGTTCCTAACCCTCCACTATGTACTCTCACTCTCATTATCTCATTTAATCCTCACGATGACACAGCCAAGAAGGTACTGTGAGAAAGCTGAGACTGAGAGGTTAGTACCTGCTCAATGTCAGACATAAAAGGCAGGGTCAGGATTCAGACTAGGCCGATGGTAATCCACAGCCAATAAAGTTGCCCTCCAGTACATAACCTGCCCAGGGAAGAAGTACCCTTTCCAGAACTATAGATCCCATAAAGGAAATGGAATTGTTTCTATGTTTTTATGTCTCAGATTTCTCAGAGCCGTGTTTGATGTGATGCTTTGGTTCATAAAGGTGTCTACATTCCCAAGTTCCCACTCAGAAATTACACATTTTTCATGTCGAATGTCCATTAGGATTTCCAGGACTAATCAGGAATCAAAGGCAACCTAACAAACTTCCCCCAATTAAAAGGGCTAAGGAAGGGAAACCTAACATTCTTCTAAGAAACTAGGCTAGGGAAAGATATTTTCAAGAACAGATCCTGTTTTCCATAAAGGCAAACAAGGTTGGATTTATTTCAGCAGAACAACATTCTCAGAAATCCCCTTTTTAACAAACTGCAAAACTACTGTTCCCCAAGCTCACTCTTGAATGTTTCCTACTTCATCTTTCTTTATATCTCAACTCAGAAGAATTTAGTTGGAGAATTACAAGAGTAAAATCTGAAAATGAATACAGACCCACTTGGGAAAAAATGTTAACAATACAGGCTTATTTGCACCAGGACTTTACCTTCTCATCCAGGAAGCCCTGACCCCTAATGGTCAGGGCCGGCTCAGACGAAACTATAACTTAGGAAAACTCTTTCTATCCTTCTGTTGTAACCCCCCTTCCCCAGCCCCACCCCAGTACACACACAGCCTCCTTGCGGTGCCCTCAGATATTGGGTTTCCTCATGCTCTGGACCTCCTGAAAGCTCTATACAGACTGATAACTCAGATATCCCTATATACACACACATATACCAACCGACAAAGCAGCTGTAAGAGAGATTAATGGGGAATATACTTGTGATTATATGAGGTCACATGGTACACTGCCTAGGTGATAGACACCTGACGACCTAGTCACCCGACGACTCAGTCACCCACTTATACAAGACCAGTCCTGCAGAAGCCACGGCTCACAGCAGGCCAATGACTGGCCCAGCCTCTAGCCACCTAGAGTGGTGGGTTCAACTTGCACATAGAAGCAGCGGCAAATCTATAGTCTAAATATATGGAGAAGCTGACAGTAACTGGCAATCCAGTCCCCCCTGTCCCATCCTATCGAAGACCTTTTATTCCTCCATGTCTACTCCCTCCCACGCCCTCATGTTTTCAAGCAGTTTTGTCCAAGGACCTGATTCTCTGGACTTTGCAGACGAGTGAGAAACAAGCTCTGCCCTTCATCTGTGATCATGCCCCAAATACTGTCAGCAGTAACCTCAACTCTCCTGTCTTGGAAAAGAGCCCTGTATTACACTTTCCTACTGCCCGTCTCCCTATTCAGAGTGGCCCATTAGATCCCTGGTAGGTATGACCCTGTCAGTGGACAGTGAGGGAAGTCCTGGAGTGATTCATGTTTCCCGAACAACTCTGCATGGATTCATTCACATATAGTAAATCTCCCCATCCCAAAAGTGCTAAAGATGTCATCTTGGAAAGCTTAGAGTATCACAGACACGGGAAGCCAAGGGTAAGTTCATGAGAAGCAAATGCTTTATTTGATGTGGAAACTCCTCAAGCATTATTCCAGAGCACCAAATTTACTGAGTTTAAAGCTGAAACTGCTCTAATTACCTCCATCTTGTACAAAACCACTGGCTACAAAGATATTTTTGACCTATTTAATTCAAGGGGCTCTGCCTTCATGGGAGAGGATCATTATTTTAATGCTTTGGGCTTTTATGGATATAAATTCAAAAAACTCATCATTCTCCAATCTCTATTTTGTGTTTAATCTATACCAAACCATAGCCTTAAGAAACATCAGTAAATCTGAATTGAGTACTCTCTTGGTGCAAGTCTCTATGTTAGGGACCAGGAAGATGGGAAAGTGTTTATACCTAATGTAAGGAATCAAGGAAAGAATTCAGGCAAGTGCTGATAATTCTGATTCAGAACTAAAACTTCCAGACAATTGAAGGAAGTGTGGGGAACTGCTTAATGTTAAAAAAAATATTTTTTCAGATAAAAATGCCAGTTCTATATCTATGAAGCCAAAAGTAAAGTGTTAGTTATTCAATTGTTTTGGCTCATGAAGATAATAAATCCAGGCTCCAGGAAACCATACAAGAAGAATGGACCAAAATAAGTAGAAATAAGTGGAAAAGCTGAAAAAAGCAGCCCCACCCTATTCACACCCTACCTCCCTGACAGATACACACTCATCAGTCTATTTTTTCCCCCAGAAAACCTCTCTCTTTCTTCCCAATAGAAATATCTGTGTGATTTTTCCAAATAATTACTTCTAGAAGTCATTTTACATTGGCTTTGTCTACACACACACACTAGATGAGGAAGAAAAAGAATTAAAGCGCGAAACCATCTGGCTAGGCAGTCATATAAGGTGGTATTCTACGCCTGCCTGCATTTCTGTACTGCAGCCCATCTGTGTAAGAAAACCCCTGTCAGAAGAGGGGAAGCCTCCCATCACTGCTGGAGCGGATCTCTATCAAAAACACACAGAGGGGGCTTCCCTGGTGGCGCAGTGGTTGGGAGTCCGCCTTCCGATGCAGGGGACACAGGTTCGTGCCCCGGTCCGGGAGGATCCCACATGCCACGGAGCGGCTGGGCCTGTGAGCCATGGCCGCTGGGCCTGCGCGTCCGGAGCCTGTGCTCCGCGACGGGAG
>NC_041221.1:82988046-82991557 GCF_002837175.3 Physeter macrocephalus | reverse complement strand
ACAACAGTGAGAGGCCCGCGTACCGCAAAAAAAAAAAAAAAAAAAAAACACAGAGGGGGAGACCTTCAAGATGGCGGAGGAGTAAGACATGGAGATCACCTTTCTCCTCACAAATACATCAAAAATACGTCTACATGTGGAACAACTCCTAAAGAACACCTACTGAACACTGACAGAAGACCTCAGGCCTCCCAAAAGGCAAGAAACCCCCCACGTACCTGGGTAGGGCAAAAGAAAAAAGAATAAACAGAGACAAAAGAATAGGGACGGGACCTGCACCAGTGGGAGGGAGCCATGAAGGAGGAAAGGTTTCCACACACTAGGAAGCCCCTTCATGGGCGGAGACTGCGCGTGGCACAGGGGGCAAGCTTTGGGGCCACGGAGGAGAGCGCAGCAACAGGGGTGCGGAGGGCAAAGTGGAGAGATTCCCGCACAGAGGATCGGTGCCGCCCAGCACTCACCAGCCTGAGAGGCTTGTCTGCTCACCTGCCGGGGCGGGCAGGGGCTGGGAGCTGAGGCTCGGGCTTCAGAGGTCAGATTGCAGGGAGAGGACTGGGGTTGGGTGCGTGAACACAGCCTGAAGGGGCTAGTGCGCCACGATTAGCTGGGAGGGAGTCCGGGAGGAGTCTGGACCTGCCGAAGAGGCAAGAGACCATTGTTTCACGATGCGCGAGGAGAGGAGATTCAGAGCACCATCTAAATGAGCTCCAGAGAGGGCGCGAGTCGCGGCTATCAGCGCAGACCCCAGAGACGTGCATGAGACGCTACGGCTGCTGCTGCTGCCACCAAGATCCCTGTGTGCGAGCACAGGTCACTATCCACACATCCCCTCCCGGGAGCCTGTGCAGCCCGCCACTGCCAGTGTCCAGTGATCCAGGGACAACTTCCCCGGGAGAACGCACGGCATGCCTCAGGCTGGTGCAATGTCACGCCGGCCTCTGCAGCCACAGGCTCACCCCGCACTCCGTGCCCCTCCCTCCCCCCCAGCCTGAGTGAGCCAGAGCCCCCGAAGCAGCTGCTCCTTTAACCCCGTCCTGTCTGAGTGAAGAACAGACGCCCTCAGGCGACCTACAAGCAGAGGCAGATCCAAATCCAAACCTGAACCCCAGGAGCTGTGCAAACAAAGAAGAGAAAGGGAAATCTCTCCCAGCAGCCTCAGGAGCAGCGGATTAAAGCTCCACAATCAACTTGATGTACCCTGCATCTGTGGAATACCTGAATAGACAACGAATCATCCCAAAATTGAGGAGGTGGACTTTGGGAGCAACTGTAGACGTGGGGTTTGCTTTCTCCAAATAATTTGTTTCTGTTTTTATGTTTATCTTACTTTAGTATTTAGAGTTTATTATCATTGGTAGATTTGTTTATTGGTTGGGTTGCTCTCTTCCTTTTTTTGTTATATATAGACATATATATTTTTTTCCTTTTTCTCTCTTTGTGTGTATGTGTATGCTTCTTTGTGTGAGTTTGTCTGTATAAGCTTTCTTTTACCACTTGTCCTAGGGTTCTGTCTGCCCTTTTTTTTTTTTAGTATAGTTTTTAGTGCTTGCTATAATTAGTGGATTTGTTTTTTGGTTTGGTTGCGCTCTTCTTTCTTTCTATTTTTTTATTACTTAAAAATTTTTTATTTTTAATAATTGTTTTTTTATTTTAATAAATTTATTTTATTTTTTTCTTTCTTTCTTTCTTTTTTCCCCCTTATCTTCTGAGCCATGTGGCTGACAGGGTCTTGGTGCTCTGGCCAGATGTCAGGCCTGTGCCTCTGAGGTGGAAGAGCTGAGCTCAGGACATTGGTCCACCAGAGACCTCCCAGCTCCACATAATATCAAATGGTGAAAGCTCTCCCAGTGATCTCCATCTCAACGCTAGGACCCAGCTCCACTCAGTGACAAGCAGCCTACAGTGCTGGACATCCTATGCCAAACAACTAGCAAGACAGGAACACAACCCCACCCATTATCAGAGAAGCTGCCTAAAATCATAATAAGGTCACAGACACCCCAAAACACAACACCGGATGCGGTCCTGCCCACCAGAAAGACAAAATCCAGCCTCATCCTCCAGAACACAGGCACCAGTCCCCTCCACCAGGAAGCCTACACAACCTACTGAACCAACCTTAGCCACTGGGGGCAGACACCAAAAACAACGGAAACTATGAAGCTGCAGCCTGTGAAAAGGAGACCTAAACACATGAAGTTAAGCAAAATGAGAAGACACAGAAACACACAGCAGATGAAGGAGCAAGGCAAAAACCCACCAGACCAAATAAATGAAGAGGAAATAGGCAGTCTACCTGAAAAAGAATTCAGAGTAATGATTGTAAAGATGATCCAAAATCTTGGAAATAGAATGGAGAAAATACAAGAAACGTTTAACAAGGACCTAGAAAAACTAAAGAGCAAACAAACAATGATGAACAACATAATAAATGAAATTAAAACTTCTCTAGAAGGAATCAATAGCAGAATAAATGAGGCAGAAGAATAGATAAGTGACCTGGAAGATAAAATAGTGGAAATAACTACCACAGAGCAGAATAAAGAAAAAAGAATGAAAAGAATTGAGAACAGTCTCAGAGACATCTGGAACAACATTAAACGCACCAACATTCAAATTATAGGGGTCCCAGAAGAAGAAGAGAAAAAGAAAGGGACTGAGAAAATATGTGAAGAGATTACAGTTAAAAACTTCCTTCATATGGGAAACGAAATAGTAAATCAAGTCCAGGAAGCACAGAGAGTCTCATACAGGATAAATCTAAGGAGAAACTGCAGACAAAGAAGGACACGACATAATGATCAAGGGACCAATACAAAAAGAAGATATAACAATTGTAAATATTTATGCACCCAACATAGAAGCACCTAAAAAAAGGAATCCAAAAATACCTAGAAACAACTGACAATGAAAACACAATGACCCAAAACTTATGGGATGCAGCAAAAGCTGTTCTAAAAAGACACATATAAATCAAACTATCAAAAATTAAACACAAAGAAAAAATATTAAAATCAGCAAGGGAAAAGCAACAAATAACATAAAAGGGAATCCCCATATAATTAACAGCTGATCTTTCAGCAGAAACTCTACAAGCCAGAAGGGAGTGGCACCAAATGCTAACAGCCATAAAAGGGGAAATTAACAGTAATACAATCATAGTAGGGGACTTTAATACCCATTTTCACCAATGGATAGATCAGCCAAAATGAAAATAAATAAGGAAACACAAGCTTTAAATGATACATTAAACAAGATGGACTTAATTGGTATTTATAGTACATTCATTCCAAAAACAACAGAATATACTTTCTTAAGTGCTCATGGAACATTCCCCAGGATAGATCATATCTTGGGTCACAAATCAAGCCTTGGTAAATTTAAGAAAATTGAAATTGTATCAAGTATCTTTTCCAGCCACAACGCTATGAGACTAGATATCAATTACAGGAAAAAATCTGTAAAAATACAAACACATGGAGGCTAAACAATACATTACCAAATAACCAAG
>NC_041221.1:82985904-82987538 GCF_002837175.3 Physeter macrocephalus | reverse complement strand
ATAGGAAAGATCAATAAAACTAAAAGCTGGTTCTTTGAGAAGATAAAAGTGATAAACCATTAGCCAGACTCATCAAGAAAAAAGGGAGAAGACTCAAATCAGTAGAATTAGAAATGAGAAAGGAGAAGTGACAACTGACGCTGCAGAAATATAAAGGATCGTGAGAGATTACCACAAGCAACTATATGCCAATAAAAAGGACAACGTGGAAGAAGTGGACAAATTCTTAGAAAAGCACAACCTTCCGAGACTGAACAAGGAAGAAATAGAAAATATAAACAGACCAAACACAAGCAATGAAATTTAGACTGTGATTAAAAATCTTCCAACAAAGCCTAGGACCAGATGGCTTCACAGGCAAATTCTATCAAACAAGTAGGGAAGAGCTAACACCTATCCTTCTCAAACTCTTCCAAAATAGAGCAGAGGGAGGGACACTCCCAAATTCATTCTATGAGGCAACCATCACCCTGAAACCAAAACCAGACAAAGGTGTCACAAAGAAAGAAAACTACAGGCCAATATCACTGATGAACATAGATGCAAAAATCCTCAACAAAATACCAGCAAACAGATTTAAACAGCACATTTAAAGGATCATACACCATGATCAAGTGGGGTTTATCCCAGGAATGCAATTGGTAAAGTAGCAGGATACAAAATTAATGCACAGAAATCTCTTGCATTCCTATACACGAATGATGAAAACTCTGAAAGAGAAATTAAGGACACACTCCCATTTGCGACTGCAACCAAAAGAATAAAGTACCTAGGAATAAACCTACCTAGGAGACAAAAGACCTGTATGCAGAAAACTATAAGACACTGATGATAGAAATTAAAGACGATACAAACAGATGGAGAGATATACCATGTTCTTGGATTGGAAAAATCAACATTGTGAAAATGACTATACTGCCCAAAGCAATCTACAATTGTGCAATCCCTTTCAAACTACCAATGGCATTTTTCACAGAACTAGAACAAAAAATTTCAAAATTTGTATGGAAACACAAAAGACCCCAAAGAGCCAAAGCAATCTTGAGAAAGAAAAACGGAGCTGGAGGAATCAGGCTCCTGGACTTCAGACTCTACTACAAAGCTACAGTAATCAAGACAGTATGGTACTGGCACAAAAACAGAAATATAGATCAATGGAACAGGATAGTCCAGAGATAAAGGATAGCCCAGAGATAAGCCCACGCACAAATAGTCACCTTTTTATTGATAAAGGAGGCAAGAATATACAATGGAGAAAACACAGCCTCTTCCATAAGTGGTTCTGGGAAAACTGGACAGCTACATGTAAAAGAATGAAATTAGAACACTCCCTAACACCATACACAAAAATAAACTCAAAATGGATTAAAGACCTAAATGTAAGGCCAGACACTATCAAACTCTTAGAGGAAAACACAGGCAGAACACTCTATGACATAAATCACAGCAAGATCCTTTTTGACCCATCTCCTAGAGAAATGGAAATAAAAACAAAAATAAACAAATGGGACCTAATGAAACTTAAAAGCTTTTGCACAGCAAAGGATACCATAAACAAGACCAAAAGACAACCCTCAGAATGGGAGAAAATAGTTGCAAATGAAGCAACCGACAAAGGATTAATCTCCAAAATT
>NC_041221.1:82980382-82985637 GCF_002837175.3 Physeter macrocephalus | reverse complement strand
TAATTCAAAAAGAGTCATGTACCACAATGTACATTGCAGCTCTATTTACAATAGCCAGGACATGGAAACAACCTAAGTGTCTATCAACAGATGAATGTATACAGAAGATGTGGCACATATATACAATGGAATATTACTCAGCCATAAAAAGAAACGAAATTGAGTTACTTGTAGCGAGGTGGATGGACCTAGAGACTGTCATACAGAGCGAGATAAGTCAGAAAGACAAAAACAAATACCATATGCTAACACATATATATGGAATCTAAAAAAAAAAAGGTTCTGAAGAACCTAGGGGCAGTACAGGAATAAAGACACAGACGTAGAGAATGGACTTGAAGACACAGGGAGGGGGAAGAGTAAGCTGGGATGAAGTGACAGCATGGCATGGACATATTTACACTACCAAATGTAAAATCGATTGCTAGTTGGAAGCAGCCACATAGCACAGGGAGTTCAGCTCGGTGTTTTGTGACCACCTAGAGGGATGGGATAGGGATGGTCGGAGGGAGATGCAAGAGGGAGGAGATATGGGGATATATGTGTATGTATGGCTGTTTCACTTTGTTATAAAGCAGAAACTAACATACCATTGTAGAGCAATAATACTCCATTAAAGATGTTAAAAAAAAAAAAGAAAAAAACAAAGAGGGAGTCCAAATGCAGACATGCCAACGCCACAAGCCCTAGGGACTTTTGGTGTGAGCTCCGTTTCTATCTACACTCACTCCCAGATGATCTCATCTGGTTCCATGAGTTTTAATGACAAACTATTTCCAAATTTGTATCTCCAGCCGGGGCCACCCCTTGAGCATTTGAGACCTGGGCAAATATTTTTTTGTTTTTGCCAATCTCTGTCTCTATAAACAATTTGAGTCACCCATAATCTTCCTGTCAGCACCATTATGGTGGCCCAATTTCACTCAGTCTTGAAAAAGAAACACCCTGCTGGACAATGGAGTGATCCTCTTGGGATGACCCTGTCCATCATGTACTGACATTTCCGGTTGTCCCAGGCACCAGAGGGCAATTTAAAAAGCTGGAGAAAGTCAATCCAAAGCCTGGGACACCTGAGGCACAAGGCTGGACCAGTGGCCTGCTTTTCTTGGACAAAGGGGACACTGTCTCCAGCCTCAACCTCTGTTCCAAATTTCAAACTTGTCAGAAGTCACCCACTTCCCAGCATATAACCATCTACCAGTGCAACCACTGGCACATTTACACATATTCATTTCTCAATAACCAATATCTGTATATATGAGCATATTGTGTGTCTGTCTCTATCCTCTCTCCAGAGAGTTACACTGCAAAATGCTCTGATGAAGCCCTCATAATGCCCAAATCATCACTATCATGGTGGGGGTAAGAGGGGAGGATGGCCTACCAAGTGCCGCTTAATCAGCAGTCCCATCTAAAAAAACAAAATTAGCCAATCTCATTTTGCCCAAAATTGTTGCCAGTGGGTGGGGAAGGGGTGGAAGCCATGAACTCAAAAGAAGTATCTAGGTTATAGAAAAATGATTTCCTTTCTTCTATGCCCAGAATGGGGACACAGCTAAGACTCCCCTGAACCAAATGAGAAAATCAAACCTCTCACTGAAGATAAACACAGAGAAGAGCTGAAAAGAACATAAAGTTGAGGAAAGGTTGTCTTCTCTCCTCCACTCCCCCTGCTCCCCAAATTTACCACATTTACCATGAAAGACACTGACAGGAATGATTCACAGCTGAGATCTGCCTCTCAGACATGGGGGGGACATGCCTACTGGTTCCCAGCAGTTAAAGAGGGTCACCCCAGGGCTAAATGGGGCTTCTTGGGTTGCAGCACTCACCCTAGGGACTGGCATCTAGCTCTTCCAGGAAACTTTGAGGACTTGGAAGCCTCAAAAGAGGAAAGCAGCTGTCACAATCTATCAACAGAATTGCATAGCACATATTCAGTTAAAACCTCAACTAAAAAAAAGACCCCTAATGTTTTACTCCCTTAAACCAATGTTGTGACCCTTCTGCAATATTCCGCGTTGCACTCCCCACTTCTATTTGCTGGATAACAACTATGCTCCTTTTGTTTCACTAGATAAATAGTATGACCTTTTCGAAATATATATTATCACTTTCCCCTTTCTAATGGCTTTTAAAGTTTGCCAGCTTGTGACTTCAGGCCTAGCTTACACACCCCTGTTAAATGTCTTAAGTTTGTGCTACCTAAATGTCACAAGGTCCCTCTTCTTCTGCTGACTTCAAAGTAATTTTGGGGTCAGGGAGCATTATTAGGTTGTCCACATGTACAAAACAGCCTATGGCTGGATATGTTAAGAACAAAGGGGTGATCACTCAACCTAACTTCCTCCTGAGTGCAGACATTCTGAAAACAACCAAAGCCACATCCAAAATTCTGAATCTAAGGACTTTTTTTCCTGCAAAACAATTCAGTGGTGTTTTCTTACGTAATGTCAGCTAACAGACACCAAAAATCTGGTTGACTCACCTTGTACTTCTACCATGGACTTATCACAGGCAGAGTTTTCCCTGAATATATAGCACAGACCTATATGACCAGTGACCAAAATCAAACACATTTCCATTGCTTCTGCTGACATTCTGCATCCTTGTTCACTGCTTTGCATATTAACCACAGAAAGTGATTTGACAATAGGCTCAGGTTATATCTGCCTAACAGAGTTCTTTGATCCCTTATGGAATTCTGACATTCAGTAAATAAGAAAAATATCAGTGCTCACAAAACACCAGGTGATATCCCAAAAAGTGTCCACATTCATATGTTCAAAGTCTTTCTTGTTAAAGGAAACATATTCAACAAATTGTCACATTATGTGCAGAACTGTGACCTCCTCATTTACACTTGGTTAGATAACTTGGTTGACTCTTTCTTGGAGGAACAGGAGATAATCTTGGAATTAAATATTTGACCATCACTTAGGGATATGGGCTTATAAACTAGCAACAATTGTGTTGAACAGCCAGTGAATGTAGGCGGTAAAGACCTTTCCAATTATACTCCAAATACCCTTGAGAGAGGCATACAAGGTCACAATGAAGTTCATACATCTTAAAAGGATGAACACATTGAGAAACTTTGTTCTAGTTTATCAAGAAGTCCAGGACAAAAAATGAAAAAGGATCGGCCTTTGGGAAAATATTCTCAAAGAAGTGAAACAAACTTGTAGATTCTGATTATATAGCAGAAGGAAATCAAGCTCCCCTCTTGTCTCTGGAAAAACACTGCAGGCTGATGTATCAGTACTGCCATCTCGGTCTCTGTTTTGTGAATATAATCAACCAAGCCTTTTCTTTCACAGAGGCATCTCACAACTTTATTTAGTTTTGGGGCTCCTTCAATGTAGTCTCCACAGTGCTGCCAGAGTGGCCATCCTAAAATGTAAACCCAATCATCTCACTTCCTTGTTTAAAATCCTTCCAGTTTCATTGACTTCATGTAAAACTCAAACACCTTAGCATGGCATACAAAGCCCCCTTCCTTACACGATCTCTTTCTACTCCCCAACTCTTATGTAATGAATTATGTGCACTTCCCAGAGTCCCCCATGTTCTCTCATGCTGCGATGGCTTTGCTCACAATGTTCCTTCTTCCCGGAATGCTATTCCCACCACTGATTGCTTGGATAAATCTCCTGAATAAGTTTATTCAGTTCTCAAGACCAAGCTCATTCTTCCCCAGAAAGCCTTCCTTAGCCTTACCAATCTGGTCTAGGCTCCCTCCTCTCTGTTCCTACAGCAATGATTCATACTTGTATTATAGACCTTATCACATTATACTGTGATATTAAGTACATGATGATAAGTACATTATCATCTACTTATAGAAAATGAAATTATACAGAACATGTCTCATATAGAATTATATGTAAGGAAATGTTATGTAAAAGTATGTTACAAATATTTAAAATATGTAAATATAAAACAAAAAGACTCTGTGAAGCCGTTTAGCCCATGAACTTTTCTTTGTCTTTTCTTCCTGTGGTCTCTTGTAAGAACTTTGGGTACTGTTTGGTTGATTAGATTCACAAAACAGAGAGCAAGATGGCTGTCTAAGAACCCCCTCTAAGATCATGAACCAGAACGTACTTGCATAACCTTTGCTCACATCCTATTAGCCACACCTAACTGCAAAAGAGGAGAGAAATGTAGACTCCAGTTATATGGCCAAGTTATATAACTTAGGGTTATACAGGCCAAGCTAAAGTTAGGGGTTCTCATACTTAAAAAAAAAAGGAGGAGGAGGAGAAGGAAGAGAAGGAAAGATTAGATACTGGAGGACACCTAGCAATGAGTAACTTAAATAATGAGAAAAAGCTAATGGACATAGAGAACAAATACAGAAGTTTACAAAAATAGAATTCCAAAAACATTTTGAACTAAGTTTTCCATCACCTAATACAGAAAGAAAGTATTTTTTCTGGAGAATTCATGGAGAAATGGAGGAAGAGAACAGAATCAGAGCTTGACTATGTTGAATATACTCCTATTTTATAGACACCGATAACTTATCTCTCAAATTTAAAACATGAGCTTTAGACATAACAGTCCCTAAGCTTTTTAACCTCTGGGCTATAAATTAATAGATATGCATCTACTCTGCTTGTGAAACTTTTCTCTTGGCAGACAGAAGAAGAGCCCAGCCTATACAAAGTAGTTTCCTAAGGTTTAATATAGTAAAAGTAAAGATTGCAACAAAACTACACACTCTGCCAAAACTTAGGGAATTCACTAATTTCCCCAGTGGCTTCTGTACTTGCTCAATTTCTGAACAGCATGATCCTGAAAGGAGCAATTTATTACTTAAAAATAAATCTTGAGTATCACATAAAAATATATTTTGCAACAACTGACCTAAACTTTGGTTTGTAAAGTACCTAGGCCCTTGGTTTTTCTCTTGCTGTTGAATATCATATTCATGTCAAAAAGCTAATCCTTGGTACTCTTTGCTGTTGACTGACATGGCTCTGAATTGGGCACAGTTGCTGTTCTCTAGGAACTTGAGGCAGTTCACCAGTAGGGACTGTATTTGTCTTGCCCTTAGGCATCACAGAAGAGAAAGATCAGGAGAAAGGCTGCTATGGCAGAAATCAACTTTAAGATCTACTAGGAGATTCTGATCTCTGGTTTGGGAGCCTTATGAAAGGCTTTTTGAAGTGAGAGCTTTTTTTTTTTTTTTTTTTTTTTTTTTTGCGGTACGCGGGCCTCTCACTGTTGTGGCCTCTCCCATTGTGGAG
>NC_041221.1:82957686-82980215 GCF_002837175.3 Physeter macrocephalus | reverse complement strand
CCTCCGCATCGGCAGGCGGACTCTCAACCACTGCGCCACCAGGGAAGCCCGAGGTGAAAGCTTTTTTGAGGTGAAAATAATAATAATAATAAATGGCCCTGACAAGATGAGAAAGAAAGTCAGCCAGTTATTGGAGAAAATAATGACTCACTGAAAAGAACAAGAAAGCGAGAGAGAGGCAGAGAGACAGACAGACAGAGATATACATCTTTGTGGAAAGAGCAGATACAGGAAAAGACAGCTAAACTTCTAGAGTAGGGGTATAATTTTGCTCTACTGGCCAACAGAAAGTCATGGGAGTAGATTTACAAAAAAAATTATAGTTATGTTTCTATCCATTTCATGAAACCAAATACCCACAGATTCTTTCTTACTGCTTTTAAACACACGTGCATGCACACACACACTCCTTTTAAATGCATATCTGATTTCATGCAAATATAAGGGAAATTTCTAAGAATCAAAAGTGAATAGGCTTGGGCTTCCCTGGTGGCGCAGTGGTTGAGAGTCTGCCTGCCGATGCAGGGGACACGGGTTCGTGCCCCGGTCTGGGAGGATCCCACATGCCGCAGAGCGGCTGGGCCCGTGAGCCATGGCCGCTGAGCTTGCGCGTCCGGAGCCTGTGCTCTGCAACGGGAGAGGCCACAACAGTGAGAGGCCCGCATACCACAAAAAGTGAAGGAGAGAGTAAAAACCAGGGTGGGAATACTTGGATTGGTCTGCCAGCCTCAGGAACCTAAAGGGCTTAAGTTCTAACACATATGTGGGACAGGCAGGAGATGGAATTAAGATCTTCACATAAAGTTGGGATCTTTAAAGATCTACACCTACATTGCAAAGGTATTTTAGAAAAAATTCTTCCACTAGTCTAGGGAAATAACAAGCAAGCTTGTCTATTTGGGCCTGGGATCTGGGTGGGTGAGATATAGTCTTCCCTGAAAATACATAAGTGTAGGTATGTCACATTTGGGTTGGGGTTCAAATTTATACTTCCTACTTGCTCAAGAATCCACCAGGTGAGAAATAACATAGAAATAGACCCAAAGTTTGCATCTGCTAGTCCCAAACTCCCAATTTGCAAACTATTATATATATTTTAAAAAGAGAAAGAAATAGACCCAAAGTGAATGATACCTGGGGTAACTAGCATAGACAGAACCACTCCTGAGGGACATATGTCCAATACAGGCCAGATGAAAGTCTTCAAGCAAAGCCCTGCTTAAGATATCTTATAACCGAAAATTACAAAACATCTATGAAACAATTCAAATGAATTAGAGAAGCAGATACAATAAACAGCAGTATTAAACTCCAAGAACTCTAGACTGTAGGATTAGTAGAAAGAACGTATAGAATTAGTGTGTTTCAAAAATAAAGACAGGACTTCCCTGGTGGTGCAGTGGTTAAGAATCTGCCTGCCAATGCAGGGAACACGGGTTCGAGCCCTGGTCTGGGAAGATCCCACATGCCGCGGAGCAACTAAGCCTGTGCACCACAACTACTGAGCCTGTGCTCTAGAGCCCACGAGCCACAACTACTGAAGCCCGTGTGCCTAGAGCCTGTGCTCCGCAACAAGAGAAGCCACTGCAATGTGAAGCCTGCGCACCGTAAGGAAGAGTAGCCCCCGCTCGCCGCAACGAAGACCCAACGCAGCCAAAAAAAATTTTTAAGTAAATTAATTAAAAAATAAAGTCATAAAAGAAAATTAAAAACAGAAAAATGTATAAAACAATATCTAAAATGAATGGGTAGATTTGAAGAAAAGAGAAAAAGCAGAACTCTAGAAATTAAAGATAAAGGCATTGACATTTGAAGCTCAACTGTTGGTTCAAACTGCAAATTAATCACATCCAAAGAAAGTAAAGTAAACTAAAATTAGGTGTGAAGAACTACTCCCAAATGCATCACAGAGAGATAAAGAGATAGAAAATATGAAAGAGAGGTTAAAAGTCATGAAAGGAAGAATGAAAAGGTCCAACATAATCAACAGTCTTCTCCAAAAGAGAATTAGTGGAGAGACAATATTAGAAATAACAACTGAAAATGTTTTAGAATCTTTCAGAATTGATCAAAAATATGATCCTTGGATATAGCAAACATAGTGATTTCAAACCATGATAAATAAAATGTCCCTATGAGGATTTATTATCTCTAACTCTCAAATAATAAATTACCTGGGCATGAAATTGTGAAGCTGATAGTTACTTTTTCTCAGTAGTTTCAGTCTAGAAAAACAGTGAATTAGATATAGGGAAAAAATGGTAAACATGTAGGTAAATCTAAACAAATCCCTGATTATGTAAAATAACGATAACGAATAACTAATGCAGGTAATTGTGATGGTTAATTTTATATGTCAATTTGGCTGGGCCATGGTGCCCAGGTATTTAGTGAAACTCTACAGATATTTCTGTGAAAATATTTTTTGGATGGGTTAACACTTAAATCAGTAGACTTTGTGTAAAGCAAATTGTGCTCTACCATGTGGGTGAGCCTCATCCAAACAGTTGAAGGCCTTAAGAAAAAAACTGACCTCCCCTGAAGAAGTGGGAATTCTGCCAAGAGATCACCTTTGGATTTGAAATGTGACTCTTCCCTGGGTCTCCAGCCTGCCAGCCTACACTGCAGATTTCATACCTGCCAGCTGCACAATCATGTGATTCAATACTTTAAGATAAATATCTTCTCTCTCTCTATCTCCCCCCATGTATTAAAGTTTTTATATTACTTTTTATTGTATTAGTCAGGGTTCTCCAGAGAAACAGAACGAATAGGATATACGTGTATGTGCCAGTCACAAGTCTGGGTTGTTACCTGTGCTTCTGACCAATCAGCTGTAAATCGGAGGTTCCCATGACTCCCTCCTTAGGTTCAATAATTTGCTAGAGTGGCTCACAGAACTCAGGAAAACAGTTTACTTACTGTTTCCCACTTTATTACACAAGGATATGATAAAGGATACAGATAAACAGATGGAGGAGATGCACAGGGCAAGGTATGTGGGAAGGGCAGCAGAGAATGCATGCCCTTTCTGAGCATGCCGCTCTCCCAACACCTGTTCAGCATGTTCAGCAACCCAGAAGCTCTCTGAACCCCATACTGTTGGGATTTTTATGGAGGCTTCATCATGTAGGCATGATGAATCATTAACTCCATTTCCAGCCCCCTCCCCTCTCTGGAGAATGGGGGATATGGCTGAAAATTCTAAGCTTCTAAGCATGGCTTGGTCTTTACGGTGACCAGCCCCCCGTCGAGGAGCCACCAAGAGTCACCTCATTAGAACAAAAGACATTCCTAACACCCAGGAAATTCTAAGGGATTTGGAATTTCAGGTCAGGAACCAGAGGCAAAGACCAAATCTTAGAACAAAAGATGTTCCTGGTACTCTATCACTTTGGAATTTCCAAGGGTTTTAGGAGTTCTGTACCAGGAACCGGGGGCAGAAATCAATATATTTTCTTTTCTGTTACTTCACAGTATATACATACATACGCATTCTCTTCATTTTGTTTCTCCGGAGAACCCTAACTAATACAGTAATAAGTAATATAAATACTAGGTGTCACTAAACTACTAAACAACAATAACTTACAATAAGCAGGGTCTTGATTGATGGTAAATTGTTATACAGTTGATGTAACATTTATGAGAAATACAGACTTTTGATTTTATGGCATGAGTGCATGTTAGATTTTTTAAGGTAAACATTACAAAGAATAGGACTAGAATATATAACTTTAAACAAGTAGAGGTAATCAAGAAAAGTCCATCAATATAAAGGATGGCAGGAAGGAAAAAAAAACACAGAAAAGGCAGGAAAAAGAGAAAGCAAAAAGGATAGAAATAAATCAAAATTTACTGGTAATAAGTGGGCTAAACTTGCCCATTTAAAGGGATTGCTAGATTGAATAAAAAGAGCAAAACTGTACTCTATGCTCTTTAGAATAAGTACATTTAAAACATTGGAATAAAGAAATGTTGAAATCAAAGAATGAAAAAAAGATAAACTGGACAAATACAAATTGAAAGAAAATAGTGAACTATGTTAATATCAAACTAAATGTAGTTTAAGGCAAAAAATAATAATAATCGTTAAGGATAAAGATGGTTATTACATTACAAGGAAAGGAACAGTGCACCAGGGAGATATAACAATTCTCAATGTACACGGACAGTGAAACAGTCTTAAACTATATAAAGCAGTGAGATTCATTTAGATGGCACACAGCTAGTAATAGGGTTAGCAACATGTTAGCGTCGAGATTCTTCAGGGAAAGCGATTAGTCCAGCCACAGGAAGACTGAATATAGACATCTGTAGAACCAAAAAGTTTAAGATGGAACCATGCAGCTCTACCTATACTGGCCCAAGAGTCACAGCAAGGCAAGAATTCACTGACTGTGAGGAAAAGCAAACTTTTCTTTTTATTAGAGTTCTGAGGCAGGAGTTAGAAACCGGGGACACAAAGATCTCCCATCTCCCCAGTCTCTCACTTCCTCCCTGGCAGTAAGCCAGACCCAAAGGTAGGTGCTACATTCCTTCAACAATATCTCAAGATGGTCCCGTGAGACATCTAACTCATTTATGGAAGGTGGCCTCCACCCAGAGAGACTCTGCTTCAGTACTTCTTAATATAAAATGTAATGATAACGATTTGAGACAGGCCCAGATCTATTACAAAGGAAGCTTCTGGTTTCCTTCCTTCAATTAAGATTACACAACCTGACTTCAGAGGTAGAACATCATGGTGGCTAAGAGCCCAGGCCTTGTCATCAGGTAGTCATGGGTTCAAATTCTAACTGCAGCAAATGAGCTATACAGTAACTTGGAGCTTAAACTCTATATGCCTCAGCTTCTACATTTATCGACAGTGAAATAGTATATATAAAACACTTAGGACAGTACTGTCACAGAACAATCACGTAGAGCTACTTAAGCAAAGACTGACTGTGATCTGATGACAATGATAATGATGATAGTTTGATGAGTCTCAACCTGCCTAAGACACCCCCTTCTAGTTACTCAGATATGAATGGAATTCCATAGTCCTTCACAAGCTGAGCACTGAACCTCCTATCACACCATCCTCCCTCCTTTTACACAAAACTAGGGTGAGTGTTTTATACCAAGGCAGTTCCTTCTCCTCCTCTCACAGTCTCTCTGTTCCATTCCTTGGCACTGCCCTCTGCAACCAACTAAAGACAAGGAAGGTCATATCGTGATCACTGGAAGTGACAACTGTGCTCCTTTGCTGGATATCGGCTCTGCCCTACAGAAACCAAGGGAGTGCTGGCTATTAGGCTATCCCTTTGCCAAACAGTACCTGAACTGCCCCACCTTTATCACCACATTTGGGTCATCCACTGAGAAGAAGAAAAGGCTCTTCCACGTTTCTCTCTTTTGCAGGAAGAACTGGGGACTTGCTCCTGGTTCTGGTCAGCTTTCCATGCTTCTATCTCTTGTCGGCAGAGCACAAAGGGGCTCTCTGAGTCACAGCTGCATGAGCTCCAACTCTCATTCTGATTCACAGCTTACCGAAAAGGAACGTGGTCCACCAAGAAGATGGGGACATGCAGACACCTTTCAATATCTAAACCCCTTGACAGCCCCACTCCCTACTCCAAGAACAGCCTTCTAGTAGGAGTGGAGGGAATCTTTTTCCCTACAATACCTCAGGGACTGTCACTGCAGCTCCCATGGCACACGCAGTCTGCTGACTGAGGCAATATGCCAAGTAGCCTCCAACTTAAATTCCTTCTGCAGAGGCCCTAGTTCAGGAAAGCAAAAAGAAGAACAAGGACCAACTCTCCCCTCTGCAAGAAAAGAATAAATAAATTTCTTCTACAGAATCACATCTAAATGTATTGGAAGAGAAGATTCATGATATGAGGAGGAAGGAAAATCTATCCTGGCGTAACTGCCTCAAGCCCCTTCGTGGATTTGCAATAAACCCATAAATTTTTCAGCTCCTGGTTCTGGACTTTCTTCCCATTACTTTTTGTTTCTTTGTTTGTTTCTTCATTTATTGTTCAAAATATTTACTTGGTTGACTGGAGAGCAAATCATATGAGAAACAAAATCAGCTACAGGCAATTGACTGGCTTCGTATAAAAAATACTCATTCTGGCTGCACCATTTGTAGTACAGTCTGTAAGCACAAAAGCCAATTCAGTCTCAATCATTCTGATAGTTTTTATTCCAGCCTTCGGTAAGACATGAGAACAAGAGAACCTGCATTCATTTCTTTGTGCCTGAAGTCATGTAAATATATTCTATTCCCATCTATCTTTGGGAAGTGTCTTTCTGTTCATGTATTTCTAACTTTCTCTTACTTGGGCATGGCCCATGAATCAATTCACATGACCACTGGTTTATTAACAGTTGTTTGGAGGCTCTGCAATGAGGACATCTTCCCTGAAACTGCAGGAGCTTCTCAGATTTTAACATGTAAACAAACAATGGTTCGATTTTTTTGCCCAACTGGCTGCAGCTCCCTTCTGTGTGGATAACTGTGGAGCTAAACAGACAGAAAGATGGAGCAGGCAGTTTGTCCCTCAGATCAGAGAACAAGGTTAACCGTTTGCAGCCCTAACAAGCCAGAACTGAAATTCAGCAGGCTTCAAATCCCAAAGCAGCAAAGCCAGGTGAAAGGAAAAACAGCAGGAGCAGCAATCTTGAGCTTTCTGCCCTGTACACTGTTGATATCAACTGTGAAGCCACTGATGAGCCAGAGGAGAAAGGGCAAGAAACAAAGAAACAGGAAGAGCCTGCCTGATGCTTCACTCCTCACGCAGCAGGGCCTCCCAGGGCGTACATAGAACTCCCAAGACAAGTGTTCCACAAAGTTCATCAAAAAGCATGGCTCCTTTCTGCCTGGAAGCTAACAGGTCTGCACCCCTCTGAGGTTTGTCCAGATATTTTGAATCTGATTCTCTATTCGGTGTCTCACAGAGAGCAGGCAAGGTCCAGGGGGCTTTGGCTGATTGCTCTGGCAGAAGCTGCTCAATTCAACGAGCTGATGCCAAGCATTGTATCCTTTCTGAGTGTCAACTAGGCAGTGTTCTCAGAATGCACCTCCAAACCTCTAGTTGTGCAAGCTGTTGAAAGGGGAAGTGTTGGAATGTGCTGCCTACCAGCAAGTGGTCCTGAGAGCCAAGGAGTGAAAGGGCTTCCCGGAGCACTGCTCCTGCCTTCTCTTTTGTGCAGTGTGGATGAGGAATGCTAGAGTCGAGCCTTGAGAATCCAATGTCCAATAAATCTGATACTTATCAGGACGATAATAACCAAAATTTTAAATTAAATAAAAATTAGCCAGCTACTCAGCTTGAGAATAGCAAGGCACCAAATTAATCACTATTTTGATTAACATTTGTACAGCAATGAGTGGTTGATAACCTCAAACAATATCTCATTTAGCCTTTGTAACACTTGTGAAATATAATGATTACTATGCACTCCTGAGGCACCAGAGCCCCAGCTAGACTACAGTCAGTAAATGGCAAAGCTCAAACTAAAATCCCAGTCTTTGAGCTCCTAACTTGTTATTTTTTTTACTTGACCTCAGCTCCCTCACCTGGGAAGTTGTTACATGTATTTCCAAAGTTCTTCACACATTTTACCCCATTTTACTCTTCCATAACTCTATAACATATGAAGTATTATTATGCTCATTTTTACAGACGAGAAATTTATACACCGAAAAATTAAGATATTTGGCCAAAATCCTTCAGCTAACTAATGGCCATGATCCAGGTCTCCTGAGGTCCCAAACCAATGTTCTTTGGGCATTGTGACAACAGTCATCAAACTAAGATCCCCTAACAGAGATGGGCAATAAAATTAGGCCATGGCTGGAGCCATGAGAAACCATGATACCATCTTTCCATCAGCACACTAGACTCAGAGTGATGGTGTTGACACAGTGCCGGATGTATTTTTCAATTTCCAATGGTTCTTGTGCTTCAGAATAAGCTTATTGGCCTTAACGTTTCACTGCTGAAAGCTGCCACCCTGCCAGGCCTGGCGCATGGTTCCTATTTCACATCTTGCATCCTCCAGCCTACAGACTCAACTCCTTAAAGTACTTGAAAGCTATGGTACTAGGAAGAGGGGGCCTTGAGATTCTTCTTCTTGAACCAGGGATCTGGGTAGATTGAAACACTGATTATGACGCACAGATTTCCAGACTCTCTCTGTTTAGTGTATTACATACATCAAAACAGTGGCCTTAAGTCTAAAGAATTGATGATAAAAGTTCATTATTTCTAATTGGGAAACTCCTCCAATGACATATTTAGTATCAGTCTCTCCATGATCAGGAAAAGAAAAGTACCTTCTTGGCATCAGGCAAGGTCCAGCCTCCAAGGACCAAACAAAACGGCAACCAGTTGCTCCAAATCCCAGGTGACCCCAGCTCTGGATGGATGGAAGGTGCAGGTGCAGGTTGAAAACAGCACCCTGCTCACTGGGGACTGGCTGAGAAGAAATCAACCATGTAGCATCTTGCTTCTCTCTCCAGTCTGACTTACTTCCCTTTCAACAGAACACCTGCATTGCCCTAAGCCAGATGGTGAGTTCTCCAAGTCAGCATCCTATAGTATAGTGGTCTGAGCACCAGGGACTTTGGCCTTGGGAAGGAAATGCATTTCTTTCTTCATTGGGCTTTTATTATATATTTTTTTTTTTTGCTGGATGATATCTTAGATATTAACTCTAGCTGAAGACATCTGGGTGGGTGACAGGATAATTTGAAAAAGATTTGAGGCAGGGGCTAGAGTAGAGGGAGCAGTGAGAACTAGTTTCTATTTTAAGACCCTCATGGGACCCAGGAACTCTCAATTTTGAAAGCCACACCCAACCCACATAACACGAATGTTTTAGAATGCAGCCACACTTCACATGAAAAGTAATTTGCATATACTGGACTCAATATATGCAAATTACTATGAGGGCTCATAACCTTTTAATCAAGATATATTCATTTTTATTTTGAAGGTGTTTGGATTTTGTGGGCAATAAGACCTTGGGGGGACTTAATCTTCCTTGTAAGCCTGTGAAAATCCCCAGGTCTTGGACACCGTGCCCATGTTGCCCAATGGGTGCACAGCCCTAGTTGGGAGAAGGTAGCGTGTGATAGCCCATGGTGGCAGAAGTGGGTGAGGGGCTGGAGAAACAGAGGGCAGCTGCAAAAGAGATTAGGATGGTGGTAGCCACGAAGTCTGACAGTAGCTAATTTATGACACCCACAGAGAAAGAGCTCTGAAGTGGGCCTGAGATTCATTGGAGCCCTCAGCGTATCGCAGCTAAGCAGAGCTAAAGGACAAAGTCTTCAGTGGAAGGAAAATAAGCTCTTCAAGTAGTCTCCTCTTCTCTGTTGTGCATTCCTTCCCTTTCAAAATCTCTTCTCTTTCCTTCTTTCTGTATAGATGGAGAAAGCAGAAGGGCTAGGCCTCCTCCCACAGAGGAGAGCCCCTCATACCTCAAAAGGCCGAAATAGTTCAGGAGGAGAGTCCAAATTGAGAGGGAGACATAACTTCACAATCCATTATCAATCTATGACTCAAAATGAGTTTGCACTTCTTTTGTATTCCCAAATCACCATGACATAAGGTCCCATGATCACAGTTCCTGGAATCTAGGCCTAGACCTACTTAACAATTTCCAAGAATGCTCACCAATTTCTGCCCGAGCGCGTCCTGGTCGCCCTGCCACGCGCTGCCTTTTCTAACCACACCCTCAAGAGGGGCTCCCCTGCTGGACTCGGCAGTCCTTCACTGGTGCCCTCTGCCAGAAATCCCATTCTAGCCTTGGGGCGGGAACAATACTAACTCCTGCGTGTTAGTCCTCTGAAATATGGACCAGGACTCCTCAGTCCACAGAGATCAGTTTGTAACTTTTAAGGTCTTTGCTGATGGTTAGAAGATAACAGAAATGCAACAGAGAATAACTTAAAATTCTTGCTAATATTAGCTACTCCAAGAATCAATAGGCCCAAATTGAATTCAGAGGCTCTTACCGAGCCAGCTTTCTGTTTGGCTCCTGCCTTGTCTCCACACACACCAATGTTCATGCCTCAGGGTTAGGGCCCAACCAATCACTGGCCCTACAAAGAAAATAGCATCCTTTTCTCCTCAATTCAAGGCTGTCTAATTTTTATTCCAGAAATATCCTTTCCCTTGGATGTTTCTCTTTGGGAGTAGCCATTCCCTTGAGGTTGTATATCCATCCAAGTGTTTAGTCTGACACCAAAAACTATGCTAGAAATTCAAAAAGAATCTCTAAGTTGGAGAACACATTTCTCAAAGTGTGGCTTAATCAAAATGAGATCAGATCATATGTGGGACACCAGCAATTTAGCCTAGCATATGTTATTACCACTTAGTCAAGCTCTTGATCTTACCTCCAGCAGGACGTAAGAAGATCAAGCATGCACATCACCTTTGCCATAATCAAATTTCTACTTTTGATTTCCTGCAAGTGGTTGAATAACATACACATATGATTAAACAGTAAGTCACACATACAAACACACACACATACACCTCCCCCCAAATACAAATTATAATTTTAAGAATAGGGTAGTCTAATTCCAAATATAGGGGGAAAACATATCTAATTTTACACAGGAAAAATTTTGCCAATTACTAAACAAAACATTTAATGACTGAAGCATTCAAGTTTTTTCCCAAAACTCAGGAAAAAAAAAAAAAAGTATTTGCCTTACATTTGCCAGAGTAAAAGGGCTAACTCAAGTTGCTTTGCCCAAAGCAAAGGGTCAGGCTTTTATAATATCTACTCTAAAAGACATACATGTCTGTAAATTTTTAGATGATATTTTTCTATCTTCTAAGGGAAAAAATCTTGATGTCACTTTTCCACTGGAAACTCTATTATTATAGAGTAGGCCACTTAATCCAGCTCTATTCAAGGCCTTAAGGGGACATTCTCTATTTGAACTCACTTTCTAGAAACACCTCCTTTCAGTGAGAACAGTGGTGTCCAGAGAGCTAAGAGAGAGAGTGAACCTAGAAGAGATGGACCAAGGAGAGACCTTAGTCTAGAGAGGCAAAAGGAATCCTCTCAATCTACATGTGGTCCCGCCTAGGACACCAGCATAGCAGGTCACAGAGTTATCTTGGGACAAACCTTTAACTCACTATATAGAAAATGCATTGAGAAAGTATTTGGTGTATGTGCCTCCTAGGAACATGAAGCAGTGACTGGCTATGGGATACTGGCCAAATGTCTTCTTTCTGAGACTCAGCTAACAGATGGGTAGCGTTAAAATAGGCACAGGAATGTAGACATTCAACAAACAAACTCTTTACTGAGGTGGAGACGGTATCCCCACTTTAAATTATTTTTGCATGCACCGCAAGAACTCAGAAGCCTCACAATTACTTTGAATCTAATAGCATATACAACACTCTTACCACCAAGATCTTAGCTATACAATACTTGGGCAGCCATGGGAAGCTGTGTTTGTTTCCGTATATTGGTTGACCCAAACAAAGCGGTTGACACCAGTACAGCATTTCCAGTAATTAGTGAAGTTTATTTCTATTACCTAGTACATCTGATTAGTGTTCAGGGGGTAAAACCAAAGCATCAATGTCAGAAGATTTCTCCTGTCAAGTCTATATTCATGTAAATGTGTCTACAGTAACATCCTGAAGGGCACCCTATTTATAAGTTGTAAATAAGGTCTTTTGTTACAAGATGCTTACTCTGCAGGAACAGCAGGAGGCTGATGGCTAATGGATACACTCTTGAAGCAGTCTCCCTAAGGTCTCACCTTGCCATCAGACTACAAGATTAAAACTGTGAGTGAAAGACTATTATGCAAAAACCCCACCTGAGGCAGCAAAGCACTTACATGAATTTTCCTTTCAACTCTTTAATGTGGAGGCTGTTAGTTCAGGTGTTAGTTTTCTTGACATGCTTTGGAATTTTGCTTTGCAGACTCATCTTTGGTGAAAGTCTCTCTCCCTCCCTCTCTCTCTCTTTCTCTAGTGAAGGTTATCAGGGCCCACCCTAGTAATCTCATTTTCACTTAATTACCTACCTCTTTAAAGACATATTTTCAAATATGGTCATATTTTGAAGTACTGGGGGTTAGTACTTAAATATATGAACTTAGAGGGGGGAGAATCCCACCTATAACAGGGGGCGTGGGGAAGGATTAAATTGTGAACTTAGAATGTCTTCTCTACCAGACTTCCTGGCAAGAAATTTCACATCATTCCCTAAACTCTGAAGGGTAGAGGCCTCTGAGTGAAGTACATCTCTCTACCTCACAACTCAGATGCCCTCCTGCAGCAGCTATACATGTCCTTGGAGATACACAGTCACACACAGACCGGTAAACTTCTCCTGAAGTCAGGAGTAAGAAAAGGGACTCTTCAGCCACAAAAGCAGGGAGTGGAGTTGAAGCTATTCTTAGTGAATCCCAACACTAACTCACCACCTGGGACAAGCCACTGTTCAGAAGTCCTAGACACATGTATGCTCCATGAAGAGAAAGTGAAAGATTTAAAGGCCTTGGGTAGGGATGGAGGGTTGAAGGACAAATTTCACCCCAACAAGAAGGAAAATAATAGAACCAACTGGTAATTTCTCAATAAGCAGGGCAGTATTAAAATCACTATCATTGTAACTTGTGGATTCATCATGAGAAATTATTGAGGATGTTTGTTTTCAATACCACGTGCAACGTATATCACATCTGGAATTTTATTTTACCCTACTTACAGTCTCACAGTTCAGCCTGTAACTGTTTCGTGGATGCTGGCAGAAGACAAAAGATCCCTGGGTCAGAGACAAAAGGCTTTATTACTCATATCACAGGAAGCAGCAAGATTTGTGTTCATTGTGTTCTTGACCCCAAAGTCCTGCAGTGATGATGTGGAGGGCTTGGGTGGTGTTATAGAAAGGAACACTGCTGAATTGTGTTTCCCGCCTAGTGAATATGTTGAAATTCTAATCCCCCAGCATTTCAGTGTGACTGTATTTAGAGATGAGGTGTTTAAAGAGATAATTAAGTTAAAATGAGGCCATTTGGGCTGGCCCCAAACCAATACGACTGGTGTCCTTATAAAAAGAGGAAATTTGAACACAGATAGGTGCAGAGGGAAGACCATGTGAAGACATATAGAGAAGATGGCCATCTACAAGTCAAGGAGAGAGACTTCAGAAGAGACCAACCCTGCCAATACCTTGATCTTAAACTTCTAGACTCTAGGACTATGAGAAAATAAATTTCTTCTGTTTAAGCCACCCAGTCTGTGGTCCTTTGTTATGGCCCTAGAAAATGAATATAAACACTAAACCTGGGGAATCTAGTACTTTTATAGCAATCCTACTCTTTGTCCCAGAATGTGACGTTACCTCATCTCTTAAGGTTGCTCTCTGCAAGCATAACTGTGAGAAATGGCTCAGGAAGAGAGTACTCAGGGCCTTGCACTAGACAGGTAAGGAGGTAGAGGCCCATAAAGGGCTACTTTTCCCAAGAAGATGGTCAGCACGCATCTTGTAACATCTCATCTGAGAAATCTCAAAGACTGCGTTATTGAGGTGGAAAATTCAAGTATACAAATATCCCCAACAGCCAGTGGAACCCAACTATAATATTTAGAGTTCTCAATTATAAAGGACTGGCACAGGTAATAGTATGTCTTCAACAATGTTAAAAGTCTTGGTCCAAGGGGAAGCAGCAGTTGAGAAACACTGGTGACAATGCCACAGTAAGGATTGTGCTTATGTCTACCAGACTGTCAGAAAAATAACAAGGCTATGTGCATAGCCCTCCATTTTATTTGCTTCAATACATAATGATATTGCCCTTGAAAAAAGTGCAGGAAGTAGGCAGTGTGCATGGTGTGGTGGCTTTGTAATGTGTCAACTTGGCTAGGCTAAACTACACTTCCCAGAGTTCCCTTCCCTGTATGCAGGGCAGGCTTGATGGATTTGCAAAAAAGTGCAACTGCACAGGGATCTGTTCTCAAAAGTGGTCCCACACCGGAGTTCAATGCTCTCTGTTAAATTTCTTACCAATTTTATCTTTGAATTTGTGTTTTAAAAGGAAGCCCAGTGGGTTGCTGGAGCATGTCCTGGAGGCTTGGACCCTTGGGTCTCATGACATCCTACCTCTTACCACCTCCCTAGGATTCTCCTTCCCCCTCATATTGGCTGCTGCCACCCTCCACCCCTGGTGGGGTCCTGGGCATGTGGTAGGGAGTGTTGGAGATGTGGTACCTGGATGCTGAGTTATGGTACAGGCCCAAGGCACCTGTGAGGTGTGCATTCACCCCATGAGCGTCCCATGAGATAGAAGAAAGGCAAAAGCAGTTCTCTTGCATTCAGAACAAGGGGCTCCACATTTTCATTTCACACTAGCCCCGCAAATGATATTGCCAGCCCTGCCTATATGTTGCACATCAGGATGTACTATGGAGACATATTTGTACAAGACGCAGAATGTGGAAGTGAAGCAGGAGCCATATTGTTTTTCACCTTAGAAAGGTAGAGGCAGCTGTTTTAGCAGCTCAGGCACATTATCATTGATCTGCTGACTCAACACAATGGCTCAGGGCAGCAGCTGATCCTGCAGCTTCCCTAGATTCCCCTAGATCTTCTTTCAGCTTTCCCAGTTTCTGGGCCAGCTATGTATTTAACTCCATGACAAGGGACAACAGCTTCTCCCTCATGGCGTACACATAATAGCCAGAGATGACAAGAGCTGACATGAGTTCCAGTATGTGCTTATGGCTTCCAGTTTGTCCTTGCTCTCCTTCACTTTACATCCATCTTCCCTTCTAAACTGCCTATCCTGTGGACTTTGGGCTCCAGCATCAGACACCAAGACTACTGCTTAAGCAGCTCCCATAAGTGTGTAAAGTTAAATGGCTATGACAACAAATATCAATATTCTATCTCCTAGTGCCTCTGCCTCTCTAACTGAACTATGACTAATAAGTATGGCTAATTTTTTTTACACCTTATAATAGGTTGAGGAAATAGGATTACACATGCAAAAATAAAAACAAAACAATGTGACGCAGTGAAATAATATCTTTCATTTACACAATCCTTTTTGCAATCAACCTACCTTGTCTTATGTGGTCATCACCACAAGCCCCACGAGGCAGGTTAGGACAGCTGTTACAATTTCTATTTTACAGATGGAAGTGAGATGTCAGGGGTTAAATGTCTTGGCCAATGTCACATAGATAGAAAGTAGCAGAGTTGGAACCGGTTCTCTAGTCCCTTTCCCAGTTCATTCCCAATGACCCAGAGGGTCTCTCCCAATTATGAAATATTAAGATCAACTATGAAGCTCAAATCTTCAGTGAAATGAAATCCATTTCAACCAGAAGGCATGGTCTCTGGTCTCAGTTAGGTAATTGTATTTTTGCTCCACGAACATTAAATAAGCAGACTATGAATCATTCAGTTCACACCTTTACATCGATCTCCACTGCCCACACCCTCACCATGGAGCACAAAGCACTAGAAACTCTCACTCAGCACTGAACAGTCCAGCTTCCAGTCTCAGAAAGTAAAAAGGACACCTTGAATAACTCCAGGTGTTTCTAAAACTCGGTTTCACACTGGTACTTTTTAACACTCGTAGACATATGTGTTGTAGGTAACAGAGATGTAAGCAGCTCTCATCATTATAACTCAGGTATAGGTTACACTGGAGCAAGGTTTGGCAGTTGTTTCATGATTGTGGAAAAAAACAGCTTCTTTTCAAACAAATAATCAAAATTCCACAATAGACTACAAAAGTGAGACTTCATTTTTCTATTTTTACTAACCACAGAAATGAGAAATAAGTTGTTCTATTAAAGCCTTTGAGTTATAACCATAAAAGTAATGAATACACCAGCACTGTGCAAAATCCAGAGAAAATGCAAATTTTTACCATTTGTCAACAATTGTAAAATCAGCCCAAATAAGGTTTTAGGTAATTATAGTCCTCCCTCATAGGAGAAAGCAACAGTTGAAATTACAGAGGAAAGGAACTTTAATGAATTTCTGTTCTTCTGGAAAGGAGTTATAAACCCATAAATCATGACCCATAAATCTCCATAACCACCAGCAAGCACTTCTTATGAAAAAGCAGCCCCACTGCACCCCACCACCCATGCTACACCCATCCATATGTAATGTTCCCGAGATCCATGGGCACAGAAGTCAATTGGGCCAGAGCTTTAGGAGGTGCTGAAAATGCCTGGTCTACTCTCCAAACTACTCAGTTCATGTTCACATACTAGCCTCCTTAGAAGATGAGGATGGCTTCATTCCTTGGATGTCAAGCAGAGGAATCACAAGCATGCTCCAAGGGGCCCTCATTTACTCATTAGAACAAGCACTTATCAAGAGTTTACTCCATGCCAGACATTGTACTTGGCCTGGGACACAGTGGTAAAAAGGGCAAATGTGTCTTCCCTCATGGGGTTTCTAATCTAACGTAAGATATAGATGTTAATCACTAATCATACAGATAAATGTGCCATTGCCAACTGAGGCAGATGCTGTGAAGGATAGGTTTATGCTACCAGGAATATATCTTGGAGAAGCCTAACCTCATTCAGGGGCTCTGCCAAGGCCTCCTAAGGAAGTGACACTGTGTAGGCAAAGGGGTGAGAATGTGCTGAGTATCTCTAGAGGAGGGAACACAAGTCTGAATGTGGGCCCCAAGTGGGAGCCCTGACCCAGGCCAGCTAGGAATAAACAGTAGGTTCTGGACTGAGGAGATTAGGCCTGGGCATAGCAGGAAGGGAATCTCAGGGAGAAATGGGAGAGGTAGGTAATAAAATATGAGGCCTGAGAGGGTAACTTTCATCTATAGCAGTGCTGTGCCTCAGGCTGCCCTTCACCCAGAAGTAAATAATGGGGGGGTTGGCGGGGGGAAGAGACGAGGGCGGGAGGAGGCGAGTGGAGAAACTCTGTCCTCTTTAGGCGACAGCAGGCTCCAAGGGCCCTGAACAATATTGCAAACGGCACTGGTTTATCCTGCCGCCCCCTCTAAGTGCTCCCCTCCCAGCGCTGTCTGTATTCTTCCCACAGCCTCTTGCACTCTCCAGCTGCCCAGGCCCACCTTCTTGCCTCATTACCAGCATTCAAACACCAGTTCACCTCCAGCTTCAGCTTCGCATCAGGAGGAGAAATGTGATGGCGTGATTTAAGTAACAAACTCTAAGGTGTCATAGCTAACAGGAATGTTTCCCTTAATGCTTACCAACCCTAATGAATTTCCTGAAGGAGGGATAAATTTCTGAGCAGAGGAGGCTTCCATGTATGTTTGAGGAACAGGGAGCACCAAGTTTTTACTGACCTTCGGGGATCTCACCTTCTCAGATGGACTGCATTCTGCCTGTGGAGTGTGTATCTCTCTCAATAAACCTGCTTTCACTTTACTATGGCTCGCTCTTAAATTCTTTCCTGCGCAAAGCCAAGGGCCCTCACTTGGAGGCCCGCCCCAGGAACTCGCCGGAGACCTGGGACATGACCATCCTCTCTCACCCCAGGGCAGAGCCCTCTTGCCTGCCCCCTTGTATCCTTCACAAGCATCCTATATTAATAAATCTACTTCTTATCTATCCAAAAAAAAAAGTTTTCACTGACCTTCAGGAAGATGACCTCTCCCAATTCCACATTAATAAACTGGAGACTTCAGGAAACAAAGGGCAGGAGGCAGAGTCAGAGGTTCCAAAAGTCAGTCCTCAGAAGTGGTCCTGGTCTCATCCTGCAGTGATGGAGTCCAGAAGGAGAGCAGTGGAAAGGCCTGTGGGTCTTTATGAAGGGTCAGATGCTCTCTCCTGAAGGCAAGCAACCCAGAAGTACTACAAAAGAGCAGGAAATATAACACTACTTCTCAGAATAGGTACCTGCATCTTCAAAGTTTTTCCTTCCGTTCTGGTATTAAATCAATACAAGAGGGAATTCCCTGGTGGTCCAGTGGTTAAGACTCTGCGCTTTCACTGCCATGGGCCCAGGTTCGATCCCTGGTTGGGGAACTAAAATCTTGCAATCCATGCGGTGCGGACAAAAAAAAAAAAATCAATACGAGCATATTAAGAGAAAAAATATTTGCATATGTATGTATGTTTGTGCAAATTCATTCCTGAGCTGCTAAATCTTTTAAAAGTCAGTAAGATTCCAAAGCATTTTTTCTAACAAACATCATGTGCCAGTGCTATTCTAAGTAAAAATCTTATTTGATCCTCAAAAATTCCAAGAGGTAAGTACTATTATTGTCCCCCATTTTAGAGGGGAAATCGTGGTACAGAAATGCTCAGTAACTTCCCCCAAGAATAAAAAAGTTTTATGATCAAACATCTAAAGTAAGATTGATTTTTTTTTCCCTTGCTATGAAAGTCCAAAAACATATTTGTTTGATACATTTTACATGAATGCCTATTTTGTAGAAAATCACATAGAATTCAGGAGATATATAGTATGCCAAACTTATGTAATATTTTGAAACCATAAACTACGACTCTTTGATTTTTTTTAAATACTAAAAGAATAAAAAAGAGAAATGATTGATGTAAATGAGCCTTTCAGTAATACGTGGGCTACCATTTAGTTCAGTGTCTGCCCTGACCTAGTAGAACTTAATATTCACAGTGGTCGAGTGATGATCCATTAGAGGCTGTATTCGTTTGCTAGGGCTTCCATAACAAAGTACCATAGACTGGATGTCTTAAATGGAAATGTATTTTCTCACAGTCTGGAGGTGAGAAGTTCAAGATCAGGGTGTTGGCAGGGTTGGTCTCTTCTAAGGCCTCTCCCTTTGGCTTGTACATGACCATCTTCCCCCTGTGTCTTCATGTGGTCTTCCCTCTGTTTATGTCTGTGTTCAAATTTCCTCTTCTTATAAGGACATGAGTCATATTGCATTAGACCCCACCCTAGTGACCTTATTTTGAGTTAATTACCTCTTTAAAGACCCTATTTACAAATACAGTCATACTCTGGGGTACTGGGGAGTTAGGATTTCAACATATGAATTTTGAGGGGACACAACTCAGTCCATAACAGAAACAATGACCCAAGAATCAAGAGGAAACTTGATTCCTCAAATGGATAGGAACCCACCAAAAGACCTAGGAAAGCAACCTGGTTAGAAACCTACCCTTGGATGTGTCCTGTCCCTGAAAGGATAAAGCCCAAAGGGTAAGAAGAAGCTCTGAACAGTCACCCAACTTTACTACTGTCCAAATGGGAAAAATGCTTCATAGCTACAGCTAGTACATACTCAAGGCCATAAAATTTGGCTGAAATTCATACTTCCTTCCCCTAATGTGGCCTTAGATCACTGTTTCTCTTCAATTATGTGAGAGTTCAAACAGGAAGATATATGCAGTAGATTTGATGTTGGAAATTAATGAGCCCAGTTCCATCTCTCAGCCTTTTCAAGGATGTCACTTGATTATGTGGTCAAGAGACAATTCTAGTGTTATCTCCCAAATTGTTAATACATTTCTCTTTAGAAAGAAATACACCATGGTTTGTCTAACAAAAGCAAAATAGGACTTAATTGTGAAATTTAGAAATCTATGGATTGCTTTATTTACTTTTTAAATGAACTAGTCATTTTAACTTTCAGTACTCAGTTTTCCTCTTTTTAAAAATATTTGTCAACTTACTCTGCATGAAATGTGTTTACTTTTATAACTAAAAAGAAAACTTTTAAACAATTACCATATCTTTCTAAATGTTCCTTTTGGGGGGAAAAACCAGTTTTTAGATTTGTTGTTTTAATTTGCCCATTTTTACTTCCTCTAATTAAATAAATGTGATCCTAAACAGGGTAAAATAAATTTTTGCAGGATGAACCACATGTTCCCATTATAACATCAGAGGAGTGTCTATAAGGGGAAAAACTGGGAGGACACAAGCAATGAGAACTCTTCCTGCAATATCTCTCCTCTTGCCAATTGCAAAGAAACCTGCTTGAAAAAGGAAAACATTCTATCAAATACTGTAATCAGCATGAGGAAGAAACTAAAACCTTAAAGCCATCTCACTGAGGAAATTTTACTTTAAAAAAAATGACTTTGTAGTTTTCCACACAATGGGGAAAAAAAAGTTTGCTACATGCATTTGAGAAAGATCTGTTTCCCAGTATATGAAGAACTCCTAAAATCAAATCAATAATAAAGAGACAAGCAATCCAATTAAAAAATGAACAAAGCCTTGCAAAGTCAGTTCACAAAAGAAAATATACAAATGGCCAATAAGCACATAATAATATACTTAATTAACATCATTACTCATCAAATAAGTACAAATTAAAATCACAATGATTTACCATTTCACACTTACTAGAATAGCTAAAATTAAAAAGACTGAGTATACCTGATTGGCCAGGATGAGGAACAACTAGAACTCTCAGACCGTTAATGGTATAAAATGTGTGCAACTGCTTTGGAACTGTTTAGCAATTTCTTGTTAAATTAAACATTCACCTGTCTTGTGACCCAGCAATTCTAATCCTAGTTATTTACCCAGGAAAGATGAAAAATTTTGTCCGTAAATGACTTGTACAATGTTTATAGCAGCTTTATTCAATAGCTCCGAACTGGAAACAACCCAAATATCCAAAAGGAGAATGTAAAAATAAATTGCAGGATATTTAGGCAATACAATACTACACAGAATAACAAAGAATGAACTACTGATAACACAACAATTTAGATATATCTCAGAAACAATGTATTATTCAAAAAAAGCCAGACACAGCACAGTACATCCTGTTTGATTTCATTTATATGAAGCTCAAGAACAAGCAAAACCAAACTATGGAGGGAAAAATCAGAACTGTGGTGCCTACAGGGTAACGTCTGACTGGTAGAGGGCAGACACTTTCTAGGGTTTAGATATGCATGTATAATTCTTATCAAAATTCATTGAATTGGAAACTTAAGATCTGTGATTTTCATGGTATACATATTTTACTTCCATAAAAATGTTAGAAAGAGTTGTTAAACAAAACTGACTTTGCAGTTTTCCAATATTTCATGTATACCCCACTGCACACTTTTCATTTGTGACTTGGCTGACTAGCCCTCTGGCTGCTCACATGCCTCCTGCAGGTCATGACACAACCCTTCCAGGGAGGTCAAGCAGTAAGAACACTAGTGAGCCCACACTCGGGCTGGGCCTTTCCTGTTTGCAAGGCCTTACAGAACATGACATGTCACAGAGATAAAAATCTACAAGACCCTCTTTAAGAGCCATTAGTTCCAAGTGCTCCCAGTCAAATGTAACACGGTGAAGTGGAAAGAACAGGGGCTATGGAGCCACTCAGACCAGAGTTAAGTCTCAGCTCAGGCATTCACCAACTGTGAGCAGGTTACCTAGCATTTCTGAACCTCTGTTTCTTCTTTTGTAGAACTGATTATTCTACAGGATCAGAGATGATGTTAATCATGGATCTAGATTAAGCCTTGCACATAGTAGGCCCTCAGTGAAGTAAAGCTACCACTGGCCAATCAGCTCCCTGAAAGTAGGGGTGTTTGGCACATAGTAGGGGTTCAATAAATATTTAGTAAATGAGTGAATAGCCTGAGAAATTTCTATTTTCTTTAATTCCTATAAGAAAATACCAAGGGATGTAACCAAGAAGTAGGATGGGTGATCAAACAGGGAGTATTTTTGCCAATATATTGTCCTATCTCTGCATATGTCCAATTCTTTGGGTCAGATGTATTTCAGAAATCAGAATTCTTCTGATTTTGGAAATCTAATATGGTGCATTCACCTTACATATGTAACTCATCTAGTATATTGGACAGCACTCCACATCAAACACATTCACATTTTCCACAGCAAAACTTAAATATTCACATTAAGTGGAATAAAGACAAAAATAGTCTCATATTGTTTCATGTTCAGTTTTGCCACCAAATAAATTATTTTTAAAATAGCAAATAACTATTGTTTGAGTTCAGAGCTACTGGGATTGCAGAATTGTTGGAGACCCTACAATGGCTCACATTCAGGAAGCACTTACAATGCACCAGGCATTCTGACCTAAGCACTTTGTATATATTAAACCCACTAACTCTTCACAACAGCCTTATGAGGTAGGTACTATTTTTACCACTATTCCTATTTTACAGGCAAGGAAGCTGAGGCACAGACAGGATAAGTAATTTGCCCAAGGTCAAACACTTCACCCCAGAATACGTATTCTTTTTTTTTTTTTTTTTTTTGTGGTACGCAGGCCTCTTACTGTTGTGGCCTCTCCCGCTGCGAAGCACAGGCTCCGGACGCACAGGCCCAGAGGCCATGGCCCACGGGCCTATCCGCTCTGCGGCATGTGGGATCCTCCCGGACAGGGGCACGAACCTGCGTCCCCCGCATCGGCAGGCAGACTAGCAACAACTGCGCCACCAGGGAAGCCCCAGAATACATTTACTTTTTTTTTTTTTTTTTTTTTTGTTTTTGTGGTATGCGGGCCTCCCTCTGCTGCGGCCTTTCCCGTTGCGGAGCACAGGCTCCGGACGCGCAGG
>NC_041221.1:82951190-82957486 GCF_002837175.3 Physeter macrocephalus | reverse complement strand
GGAGCACAGGCTCCGGACGCGCAGGCTCAGCGGCCATGGCTCACGGGCCCAGCCGCTCCGCGGCACGTGGGATCTTCCCGGACCGGGGCGCGAACCCGGCTCCCCTGCATCGGCAGGCGGACGCGCAACCACTGCGCCACCAGGGAAGCCCCAGAATACATATTCTTAATCACGCATCTACACTGCCTCAATCTACCCCTTTGTCAGAGTGTGCAATAATGAGCTTTGAGGAAGTATCCACCCTCATACCTCCAAATTTAAAATTATTAAAGAAAATTGGTACAGGCACTGGGTTTTCTATCCTTTTAATACTTCCTCCACTTGGAAAACTCTGAAGTTTGTTGGAAAGAGTGACTTCAAAAGATCTGCCCTCTTTAACAAACTTAAAAGAGATATTCTCATTTGCCTGAGACAAACTAAACCATAAGTAAGAAACCCATCTTAAAAAATTTTTTTTAAAATTTCAAACAGATTACTAATAGAAGGGCACATTCACAAAATGTTTAACCAGTAGTGTGAGCTGCAGAAGAAAACCCAGAAGACTACGAAAGCAGAATAACACTCTTTCAGTGCCACCAGGTCATTAAAAAATACATTCAAATTTATGGGTAGCCCAGCCACCTTATCAAAGGAAAACAATATAAAAAGCTCACAGCTCTGAGGGGGAAAGAGTAGAACTTACTCCACAGAAAAGAGGAAAGCTCGCGCATCAATCATGTAGCTGGCCCAGTGTTAACAACTTCTAAACAGTGAAGGTGAAAGAATATCTGTTCACCAAAAGGTCACTTTCTCCATTCAGGCGGAAGGTTTAGGGGCACATGTTGGAAAATTTGCCTCAGTGTGCATGTTATTTTACCCTTGGGCATGATTTGCCTATGAAACAAGGTTGGTGGTAGAGCAATTAGTCTTGCAGGTAATCTGTGTCATCGTACTGAAAGCTTTCAGGAAACCATCCCAATCTAGAGGAATGATGCTTCAACACTGGGTTTGCTTCTCATGGAAAATACCAAGTACCGAGGAGTACACACTTGCCCTCAGTCAGAATTTACCAAGTGTCTGTAAGGTACTTATGCTACAATCTGTGCTTGGAAACACTAGTTAAACCCAGTTTCCTCCCTACAAATGGTTTAAAATCTTAACTGGGGGAATTAAAGAATGTAATCACATCAGGGACAGAAAATATCAATCTATATAAATTCAATGAGTTGTATCTCTCTATTTCTCTTTCTCTGTTTGATACACAACTCAAGTTACATCTTCATTCCAGCTGGCTGAACTCTCAGAAAACACCTGAACCTACTTAGGTCAAGTATTTCCAAACAGTAATGTTTGTCAAAAACAATTTCTCCACTCCTTATACGACCTCAATGCATAATCAATAGCAATTCATATATATGGGGCAGAGCCAATAGAAACACGGGTCTTGCTCAACAAGTGGCTGCTGAAGAAAATTGAAACCCTGTCCTATTGCACCCAACCTAGAAGGTCTTGTACATGAATCTGAGAATGACTCACTAACCATCAGTGACTGTGCTTTGGGTTTTAGAGAAATATTCTCCTCAACCCAACCCACATTCATACCTGTAGGAAAGCTTTTGACTACATGGCATAACTTCCTAAATAAACCTTTGCTGTCCACAAAATGCTAATTTGCTACTGTTTAAGGTAACTTGTTTTTTAGTACTGGTCTGGCCCTAAATATAATTCCACCCAAGATTCTCTGTTATCTCAGACATGTTTTGCTGTGAAGGGGGGAAAGGCAGTGAAACATAAAGAAAAGTAAAGTGGGTAAGAAAATAAATGTGAGTTGGGCAGAGGAGGAGGAAGCTGCAAGCCCCACACTTCCAGCCCCACCTCATGCCAGGGGGACAACTTCCATCTTAAGGAGTTCAGGTTCCTGAACAATTCAGGCTGACTAAAAGAAAGAAAGTTTCCTTATCTTACCCAGCCCTTCTTCATTGTTTCTCCTGCAAAGCCAACTAGGTACGAATACACTGATTTGAAATGTCAGACTATGAACTATGAGTTCTCCCAATGTAGTAGAGCACCTATTCAGTACAAATAAACAATTTTAAATGATTTTTTAATCTTCGTAAACTATAAGCAAATTCTTATCACATCTAACCTCAGTCTAAGCCAGATATAAGCTGAAGTCAACCAAACCTTTAAGGGGGTAAATAAAAAATGCCCAAGATTCCATCCTATGTCCAGTAAAAAAAAAAAAAAAAAAAAAAAAAAAAAAATCTAATTCCTCTCACCTCCCTACTTGATCTTTTTAGTCTTCTTCCCTTGGGTTCCTCCCCTTCTCATGATCAATTACAGTTGGCCCTCCTATCTGTGGGTTGGAAGGGCTAACTGTACTACACCATTTTATGTAAGAAACTTGAGCATCTTCGGATTTTGGTATCCGTGGAGGGTCCTGGACCCAATTTCCACAGATACAAGGGACAACTGTACCATCATAATTCAATAAATGTTACAGGGAGTCTATTATATGCCTGTTGGGCAGTGAAGATGCTATGTGAGCAAAACAGATGCAGCTGTTCCTACCTTCCAGTTTGGTGAGGACGACAGGCTTCAAACTGGGACATTCACACACTCTGGGGCTCATACAGCAACAATAATGAACTGATAGCGGCTTAAAATCAGTCCCCTTAGGAATAAGAAAGCTATGGTGGATGATTTTCCCACTGAAAGGAATGATGCCATTCACCTGAGAATGTCAAAGTGTTTTCCAGCAACAAATAGCAATGGGTCAAATCAAAGGCAGGATGCCAAAAGCACGGCTCTGGCAACTAGTACGAGATGAAACTATCTTTCAAATAGGACAGGGATGCCTGACTTTGTTATGGAGGCTACAAACTATTCTAACTGTACAACTGTCTCACCAATAATTTTCTAGCACTCTTTCAGTTCCTCAATATGCTTCCCTTCCTCCTTCCCATTTTGGGGACTTGTACATACTGCTGCCTCTGCACAGAACACTCCTTTCTCACCTCCACCAGTGGTTCTGACCTGGGGTAATTTTGCCCTTCAGGGGACATTTAACAATGTGTGGAGACTATGGTGATTGCCACAGCTGGAGGGGGGTGCTATTGGCATCTAGTTGGTAGAGACCAGGGATGCTGCTAAACAGCCTATAGTGCACAGGACAGCCCCGCAACAAAGAATCCCATGCAAATGTCAGTAGTGTGGAGGTTAAGAAACCCTACCTTACCCTTGTGCTCTCTTCATCTACCACCTAGCAATTACTCAGGGAAGCCTTCCTGACTCCTCAGAGATGGGGTGCTCATCCCATCCTGGGATTTTCCTGGTGCATGTGTCCCAAAAGTAATGAAAACCCATGGTTTGCTGTTATATCTGTTCACTGCTAGACTAAGAGCTCCACGAGGACCAGACTCATGTCTGTCTTGTTTATCACCAAATATCCAGGGCTTGGCACAGGTCCTAATATTTGCTGGATGAAAGAAAAGAGTTTAGGGATCCCTCCTGGAGAGCAACCTTCGGAACAATTCAAATGCCACAATGGACAAGTCTCAACACTTAACACTCATACGTCATTTTTCACTAAAAATGGTCCTTCCCAACATGACTGTCCATCTTCTTCACTACATTGCCCTTCAAATGCCTTTGGCTGTTTGAAAGATCAAATGTCTTCTCAAAGAACAAAAAATTGTTGCAGTAAGGGCACTCAAGAGAATGAGACACAGGCCTGCAGACAATATGTTAATAATAGAAAGCACAACTTCCCACAATGAGCACTTCGAAAAGGACAACACTCATGTGAACATGCAAGTTTTAACATACTTGTTTACATGTCAGTTTCATTACTTGATAGTCATAACACCATTCTTTGTATTTACCCTAAGGAAATGCACAAAAAGAGGATGCCAGACAATTCTGTGAATGAAAAGAATAGGAAAGAAAAGGACATGAAATAAAGGAAATATTTTAGAGGTTTCCACAGTATGCCGAGAAATAATTAAACTTTGGAAATCAGGTAGAGCTGGGTTCAACTCCTGACTGCTTCTCTTACTAAGTGTGTAACCTCAGGAGATTTGCTTAAATTATCTGAGAGACAGTTTACTAATGTAAAATGGAAATGAAAAACACCCACCTCTTGAAATCACTATAAGGATTAGCGGAGTACTACATTTGAGTACTAGCATAATGCTTAACTCTATACTCAGAAGAAACTGTATATAAAAGGTCTACTTCCCATAAAAGAATTAGAATACCATTCTAACCCCAAGAATCATGTTAACTGAGAAGGCAGGCTGAGAATATTCCTCTTTTCATTCAGCAAATACTGAGCACTGGGTCCTCTACTAGGAGTATAACAGTGAACAAGAGTAAGGATCTTACCACAGGGAAGTCTTCAAAATATTTGCAGCTCATGGATGCCTACAGTAAGGAGAACAGTATAATAGTAGGTCCAAGAAATAATGTATTTCAGACTCACAGCAGTTGTCCTGCCTTGAAAAATTGGCCTTAATCATATTTATATAATTAATATCCTCTTACATTCTTTGGTTGCAAGAAACACAATCCAACTCTGAGTAATTCGAGCAAAAGAGAATTCATTTCAAGATGTGGTATGGTTCAGAGAACCAAGGCCTGAAGAAGCAAGCTCAGGAAGGGTAGGGACCAGAGCTACTCCTGAGTTTTCCCATATCAACAGAGCTGCCATGAGGATGAATCTGCTCTAGTTATTTTATTAGTTTAGCCTCCATTCTTGCATCTTCCCTCTAAGGCACCAAAGTCCCAGAAGAGTCTAATAGCCTATTTTAGGACACATATGACCACTTAAATAAGGAAGGTCAAATAACCTTAAATTACAATCTCAACAAGATTGCCCAGAATAGCAGAGAGGCCATTCACCAAAAGGAAATTGGGGTAGTGTTACTGAAAGAAAAAGAATTAATGATGGTGGCTAAAATACAACAACATGTAGTAATAGTAATAATAATAATAATGACAACAGAAACTGGCTTTAATGAGCACTTTTGTAGCATTAGGTACCATGTTAAGCATCCTATTGAACTAGTACCACAATTCTATAAGGTAGAAAGTATTCTTACTTTTAAAGATTAACAAATGGAGCTCAGCAGAAGCAAGAAGAACTACAATCCTGCAGCCTGTGGAACAAAAACCACATTCACAGAAAGATAGACAAGATGAAAAGGCAGAGGGCTATGTATGAGATGAAGGAACAAGATAAAACCCCAGAAAAACAACTAAATGAAGTGGACATAGACAACGTTCCAGAAAAAGAATTCATAATAATGATAGTGAAGGTGACCCAGGACCTCGGAAAAAGAATGGAAGCAAAGATCGAGAAGAAGCAAGAAATGTTTAACAAAGATCTAGAAGAACTAAAGAACAAACAAACAGAGATGAACAATACAATAACTGAAATGAAAAATAAACTAGAAGGAATCAACAGCAGAATAACTGAGGCAGAAGAATGGATAAGTGACCTGGAAGACAGAATGGTGGAATTCATTGTGGTGGAATAGAATAAAGAAAAAAGAATGAAAAGAAATGAAGACAGCCTCAGAGACCCCTGGGACAACGTTAAATACAACAACATTTACATTATAGGAGACCCAGAAGGAGAAGAGAGAGAGAAAGGACCCAAGAAAATATTTGAAGAGATTATAGTTGAAAACTTCCCTAACATGGGAAAGGAAGTAGCCACACAAGTCTAGGAAGCACGAAGATTCCCATACAGGATAAACCCAAGGAGAAACACGCCGAGACACATAGTAATCAAACTGGCAAAAATTAAAGACAAAGAAAAATTATTGAAAGCAGCAAGGGAAAAATGACAAATAACATAAAAGGGAACTCCCATAAGGTTAACAGCTGATTTCTCAGCAGAAATTCTACAAGCAAGAAGGGAGTGGCATGATATACTTAAGGTGATGAAAGGGAAGCACCTACAACCAAGATTACTCTACCCAGCAAGGACCTCATTCAGATTCGATGGAGAAGTCAAAAGATGTACAGACAAGCAAAAGCTAAGAGAATTCAGCACCACCAAATCAGCTCTACAACAAATGCTAAAGGAACTTCTCTAAGTGGGAAACACAAGAGAAGAAAAGGACCTACAAAAACAAACCCAAAACAATTAAGAAAATGGTCATAGAAACATACATATGGATAATTACCTTAAATGTGAATGTATTAAAGCCTCCAACCAAAAGACAGAGGCTCGCTGAATGGATACAAAAACAAGACCCATATATATGCTGTCTACAAGAGACCCACTTCAGACCTAGGGACACATACAG
>NC_041221.1:82950481-82951138 GCF_002837175.3 Physeter macrocephalus | reverse complement strand
AACAATTATAAATATATATGCACCCAACATAGGAGCACCTCAATACATAAGGCAACTGCTAACAGCTATAAAAGAGGAAATCAACAGTAACACAATAATAGTGGGGGACTTTAACACCTCACTTACACCAATGGACAGATCACCCAAACAGAAAATTAATAAGGAAATACAAGCTTTAAATGACACAATAGATCAGATAGATTTAATTGATATTTATAGGACGTTCCATTTAAAAACAGCAGATTACACTTTCTTCTCAACTGCACACAGAACATCTCCAGGATAGATCACATCTTGGGTCACAAATCAAGCCTCAGTAAATGTACGAAAATTGACATGATATCAAGCATCTTTCCTGACCACGACGCTATGAGATTAGAAATGAATTACAGGGAAAAAAACGTAAAAAACACAAAAACACGGAGGGTAAACAATACACTACTAAATAACGAAGACATCACTGAAGAAATCAAAGAGGAAATCAAAAAATACCTAGAGACAAATCACAATGAAAAGACGATGATCCAAAACCTATGGGATGCAGCAAAAGCAGTTCTAAGAGGGAAGTTTACCTCAAGAAACAAGAAAAATCTCAAATAAACAATCTAACCTTACACCTAAAGGAAGTAGAGAAAGAAGAACAAACAAAACCCAAAG
>NC_041221.1:82949077-82949812 GCF_002837175.3 Physeter macrocephalus | reverse complement strand
CCAATCACAAGTAATGAAATTGAAACTGTGATTAAAAATCTTCCAACAAACAAAAGTCCAGGACCAGATGGCTTCACAGGTGAATTCTATCAAACGTTTAGAGAAGCGCTAACACCCACCCTTCTCAAACTCTTCCAAAAAATTGCAGAGGAAGGAACACTCCCAAACTCATTCTATGAGGCCACCATCACCCTGATACCAAAACAAGACAAAGATACTACAAAAAAGAAAATTACAGAGCGATATCACTGATGAATATAGATTCAAAAATCCTCAACAGGGCTTCCCTGGTGGCGCAGTGGTTGCGCGTCCGCCTGCCGATGCAGGGGAGCCAGACAATGTGATACACCATATTAACAAATTGAAGAAAAAAACCCATGATCATCTCAATAGATGCAGAAAAAGCTTTTGACAAAATTCAACATCGATTTAGGATAAAAACTCTCCAGAACGTGGGCATAGAGGGAACCTACCTCAACATAATAAAGGCCATATACAACAAACCCACAGCAAACATCATTCTCAATGGTGAAAAACTGAAAGCATTTCCTCTAAGATCAGGAACAAGACAAAGATGTCCACTCTTGCCACTATTATTCAACATAGTTTTGGAAGTCCTAGTCATGGCAATCAGAGAGCAAAAAGAAATAAAAGGAATACAAATTGGAAAAGAAGAAGTAAAGTTGTCACTGTTTGCAGATGACATGATACTATACATAGAGAATCCTAAAGATG
>NC_041221.1:82947113-82948092 GCF_002837175.3 Physeter macrocephalus | reverse complement strand
TACCAATGGCATTTTTTATGGAACTAGAACAAAAAATCTTAAAATTTGTATGGAGACACAAAAGACCCCGAATAGCCAAAGCAGTCTGGAGGGAAAAAAACAGAGCTGGAGGAATCAGACTCCCTGAATTCAGACTACACTACAAAGCCACAGTAATCAAGACAATACGGTACTGGCACAAAAACAGAAATATAGATCAATGGAACAAGATAGAAAGCCCAGAGATAAACCCACACACCTATGGTCAACTAATCTATGACAAAGGAGGCAAGGATATACAATGGAGAAAAGACAGTGTCTTCAATAAATGGTGCTGGGAAAACTGGACAGCTACATGTAAAATAATGAAATTAGAACACTCCCTAACACCATACACAAAAATAAACTCAAAATGGATTAGAGACCTAAAAGTAAGACTGAACACTATAAAACTCTTAGAGGGAAACATAGGAAGAACACTCTTTGATATAAATCACAGCAAGATCTTTTTTGATCCACCTCCTAGCATAATGGAAATAAAAACAAAAATAAACAAATGGGACCTAACGAAACTTAAAAGCTATTGTACAGCAAAGGAAACCATAAAAAAGACAAAAAGACAACCCTCAGCATGGGAGAAAATATTTGCAAACGAATCAACGGACAAAGGTTTAATCTCCAAAATATATAAACAGCTCATGCAGCTCAATATTAAAAAAAGAAACAACCCAATCCAAAAATGGGCCAAAGACCTAAATAGACATTTCTCCAAAGAAGACATACAGATGGCCAAGAAGCACATGAAAAGCTGCTGAGCATCACTAATTATTAGAGAAATGCAAATCAAAACTACATGAGGTATCACCTCACACCAATTAGAATGGGCATCATCAGAAAATCTACAAACAACAAATGCTGGAGAGGGTGTGGAGAAAAGGGAACCCTCTTGCACTGTTGGTGGGAATGTAAATTGATATAGCCACTATGGAGAACAGTATGG
>NC_041221.1:82809854-82946620 GCF_002837175.3 Physeter macrocephalus | reverse complement strand
ACGTATGGACACCAAGGGGGGAAAGTGGCGGGGGGTGGGGGTGTGATGAATTGGGAGATTAGGATTGACATGCATACACTGATGTGTATAAAATGGATGACTAATAAGAACCTGCTGTATAAAATAAATAAAATTCAAAAAAAAAAACCCAAATGGAGCTCTGATATATTAAATAACATACCCTGTGTCACACAGTTAGAAAATTGAAGCATGTTCTGATACCAAAATTGTGCTGAACTGCTATGGTATTTTGCATCTTTTATTAACTTTGGGCAGTAAATAACCAAGTGCTCAATGCTCAAAATGTCAATATTAAAAAGAAAACACTAAAAACTCCTATACTGTGATAAGTATATGTGGTGTTGGCTGCAGCGAATGATAATCTAGTTATAGAAGAACACGCAGCAACAACCATAGAGCTAATAAATGAAACAGAAACCCAGAATCATGTTTTTCAAAAAGGGGCAAATGGTAATTTACTGAGTACAAAGACTTTCCTCATCTCTCTGTAGCTTAGAAACTGTTAACCTTGGCAATGAACAAGTGACTTACTGCAAATTGGATTCCAACCACCAGCACTAGCAAGTTTTCAATCAAATGTCTGTGGATTAGTCAAGTTCAGTGAAAAACTGAGAGTATACAAATAACGCCTTTCATGTTAGTTTTACCTTTAAAATGAATTCTCTTGCTGAATTGATAGGATGGAAGTTGAGATTTCCTCTATCTACCTGCAAAATTTGGAATAAGCTAATCAATATTTCTAACTATGTTGTACTTTTCAAAAATTTAAATAATGTTATCTGTAACTGGAATAGTGCTAATAAATAAGTCAATGTGCAGAACTGGGGAACCAGCCACCCTTCCTGAAATGCCCATCCAACAGGGGTGTGCCCACTGGTCCTGTCAGCCAGACACAGTCCCAAGCCTGGATGTAGTATGTGTGATGGGGCAGAGCCTTGGCACAGATCAGACTGTCTCTGTGTGTATCTCAGGGCACCACTGTGTGACTTCACTGCTTGGTGCCTGTTTCCTCATCAGTAAATAGCTATCTCCAAGACTTGCTCTGAGGACAAAATAAATAGACAATACTATAAATTGCTTGGAACCAGGTTCTTAGGATGGTTCCCTAGAAGCAGAGTATCAGGTTGGGCTTCTCGTGAATGATTTTTTGAGACAGTAAGAGAAGCAGAATAGAGCAGAGTAAGAAAGCTGAGCAAGGATGTGGTCTCAGCTGGAGACTACCTTTAGCCTGATCCATGCGAAGCTCTGGAGCAGGAACTATACTACAGAGTTGGTCCCATCTTGAGGCAGGGGGTGAGCTTTCATATTCTGGAGTTAGTCGGTCACTGGCCATTGGCTAGAGGCTTGGGAAAGGGAGGGAGGGAAGGGCCAACTGGTAATTCTATGAAGAAGAGGGTAGCTGTGAGCATTAACGAGCAGTCCTCATTAGCAGGTAAGAGGATTTGAGCAGGGAAAGAACAGCATCTACTCACATGTTTGTGCGGCACGTCGTAAGTATTACGACGTAAATATTAGCTCTTTATTTTACCCTCAACCTAGGGTAAAATAACCTTGAGCCCAGGCAATGAAGTTATGAAGGTGAATAATGTATAGTCCCTGTCCTAGAAGTGTTTGCAGTCCAGCTGGAAAGACAGGTGTATGTTGGACTAAAAATGCAATGGGAAATAGGAGAAAATATCTTTAGTAGCCTCTTCGCACATCTCCCTTTCTTTGAATGCCCTCCTTTCATCCAATCCAGGGCCCCAGGATATTTTCTTTGCCTACCATCTCTCCCCTGGCAACACTCAATGTTCAGACCTATATTTCAGAAATCTTTTTTTTCTTTTCAACACCTAGCACAGACAGATGTGTGATAATGGCAATGGTTTAAGCAATAAACCAAACCAGTGTTTTCAAACTGCATTAGTGAGCATGAAATCAATAAAGTGGATCCTACAGCCTGTATTTTCAAAAATATAAATAGAACATAAGAGAAGGAAAAAAATATCAGAGTACATCACAGTAGTAAGTAAGGCTAAAGGTAGGTGTAACTATGGTCTCTGTACATACATATTCTGTATATATGTATCTGTACATGTGTACTTATATTCTTTTTCCTGTTTTCAGGGTAAATATTTTTTAAAAATGGATCACCACCAAAAAACATTTGAGAAACACTAGCCAAACTAAACGTGGCTGTTAGCTTCATAAGGTTATTATTCCACACAGATAACATGTGGTCCCCAATAGGTCACAATACAATTTCAGAATGACAGTGTGAAATCTGAGGTAGCAATTTCAAGTAACTTTGCAGAACAAAGGGGTAAATATTTTGGTTAGCTGTGTCTTTCAGCACCCCTCATGTTAATAAACCTGCTTTTTCAATAAGGTTTTTGAATGTCTTGCCAAGTTCTGGGCTGTGCACTGAGAATACAATTTAAAAAAAAAACCCATAGGCCATTTAGGAGTTTATAATTTCACAAGGTCACCCACACAAGTTGATAATTTTAGTCAAGTGTGGTAAATGCTATAACAGAAGCAATCAGCTGCTAGAAGAACATAAATTTAAAACCTACTCAGCACATGGCATCTTTTCTTCTTGGCATGAGGGACACCCGGTGTGTGCCCTCACGGACCTTACAGTCTTATTTGGCAGACATAATACATAGAAAGAGATAAAAATGAAATAACACACAAGCATTTTTTTGAAGCAGGGAGGGGATTAGGATTTTGATCTTTTTTTTTTTTTTTTTTTTAAACTCCAGAAAGACAATGGAGCAGTGCTAAATCAGGAGACTGGCTTGATTCTGGAAAGCCAGCCTAGGCTATGGATTCATGAACGAGGGCCAGAGAAATGCAATTAAGCACACGTATTATTGTTTAGCCTGGAACACAATAAGCATTTAATAATTATTCAATGAGTGAACACATGCAAATATCTGATCACTGATGAGTGGGTTGCTCCTCTGACTATTCCTTATAAGCAGCAAGAGTGGTAGTTAACAAGGATCTGCTTCATACTAGATTTACCTCATCTCTCTAAGAAAAATCAGCACAAATCTGGTGAAAATGACAGGACCTTGAAAACCCATTTCCTATGACCAGCTCCGAGTGGTGGAACCAAGAATGTAACACATATCTTAGTCCATTCAGACTGCTCTAACAAAAATACCATAGAATGGGGGGCTTAAACAACAAACATTTATTTCTCACAGTTCTGGGAAGTCCAAAATCAAGGCACTTGGAGATTCAGTGTCTGGTGAGAGCCCATTTCCTGGTTTATAGAACGTTGGCTGAGTCCTCACTGGTAGGAGCAAGGAAGCTCTCTGGGGCCTCTTTTTTTTTCTTTTTTTTAACATCTTTATTGGAGTATAATTGCTTTACAATGGTGTGCTAGTTTCTGCTGTATAACAAAGTGAATCAGCTATACATATACATATATCTCTGGGGTCTCTTTTATAAGAGCACTAACCCCATGCATGAGGGATTGACGCTTATGACCTAATCACCTCCCAAAGGCTCCACCTCCAAATTCCATCACACTGGGGAGTAGGTTTCAACATATGAATCTGAGGGAGGACACATTCAATCTATTGCATTCCTCCCTTGACCCCCCTAAATCCTTATCTTTCTAGCATGCAGAATATATCCATTCCATCCCAATAGCCCCAAAAGTTTTAACCTGTTGCAATATCAACTTTAAAGTCTAAATCCTAAGCCTCATCTAAACATCATCTAGGGACTTCCCCAGTGGTCCAGTGGCTAAGACTCCATGCTCCCAATGCAGGGGGCCCGGGTTCAATCCCTGGTCGGGGAACTAGATCCCACATGCCGCGACTAAAGATCTCACACACGGCAACGAAGATCCCATGTGCCGCAAGACCCGGCACAGCCAAATATAAATAAATAAATAAATACACAAATAAATAAATAAATATCATCTAAATTATATTTGGGTGAGACTTGAGGCACGATTCATCCTGAGGCAAATTCCTCCCCACCTGTGAACGTGTGAAACCAAACTATGGTGGGACAGGCATAGGAGAGACATTCTGATTCCACAAGGGAGAAATAGGAGAGAAGAAAGGAGTAACAGCCTCAGGTAAATCCAGAACCTAACAAGGCAGACCACATTACACCTTAAGGCTCAAGAATAATCCCCTTTGGCTCAATGCTCTGCCTTCCAGGCCCACTAGGGTGGCAACATCATCCCCACTGCTTGGTGGGGATGCCTCCATCCTCCCGATGCCACAGTTCTCCTGGGCTGGGGTCAGGTTCCCTGTGGCTCTAGGCAGTTCTACGTTTAAACTTAGGTGGAGGCTGCTAAGCCCCTGCGGCCATGTACTCTGCATATGCCGGCAGAGACAGAGCCAGGCAGTTGCCACCGCAGTTTGCTGCTTGTGCCTTCTGGAGGGCTCGCCACAGTGACTGAGCTGTGCTGGGCCCACTGCAGCCATGCCTGGGATGGGCCAGGAGCAAGGAGCACTGAACCAGAGGGCGGGGGTAGAGCCTGTGACGGGAGGCAGCGCTGGCACCACACACCGAAGGCCCGCAGGCGCAGCAGCCCCTCCTCTGAAACCACCCTAGCTGCCACTGCAACCCCCTCTCCCTGCACTAGGGGCCTGTGATGGGACTGGCAGCGCTGATTCTCTCTGAATCACCTTCTGGGTCATTCTTCCATTGCTTTGGAGAATAGCTCCTGGCTTCCGTTGAGATGGCTGATCCATACTCATCTAGTCAAACAGTCACTTGGCCACATCTTCAGTGTTCTTACTTTTTGCAGTATGAATGGGCTGAGAATTCTCTAAGTCTTCAAGTTCTTTTTTGCTTAACAATTCCATCTTTAAGTCATTTCTCTCGAATTTTACTATAAGCTGTCAGGAAGGGCCATGGCTCACCTTCAACACTGCTTAGAAATTTCTTCAGCTAAATATCCAATGTCATCGCTCTCAAGTCCTACTTGCAGTAAAACACTGGAACATGAATACAATTCAGCCAAGTTCTTTGCCACTTTATAAAGATGGCCTTTCCTCTACTGTCTAATAACATGTTCCTCATTTCCAATGGAAACCTCATCAGAATGGCCTTTACGGTCCTTGTTTCTACCCACATTCTGTTTAGGGTTACTTCGGTATTTTCTAAGATTGAGTCTTTCTCTACAGCTCTCCTCTTTTCTTTTGGACCCTCACCAGAATCTCCTGTAAAGGTCGACCCACAACAATGTAGGCTCTTTCTAACACACACCTTAAACTCTTCCTGCCTCCAGCCATTGTCCAGTTCCAAAGCTGCTTCCATTTGTTTGCTATTTGTTACAGCAGCACTCCAATTTCTTGGGTCCAATTTCTGTCTGTTTTATAAGCCACCCAGTCCATGGTATTCTTTTATAAGCAGCCCAAACAGACTTAATACAATAGCTAAGGAAAAAAGGAAGAAGATAACTTGGGGTGGTTTCAAGGAAGCAGTGCTAATATGGGGTAGGAAAATCTAAGATTTGGATCATTTTTACTTAGCACTCTTTCTTTCTAATCAGTTTTACTGAGGTACTATTTATAACACATAACATGGCAATTTTTAAGTGTACAATTTGATGAGTGTTGACAAATGTATATAGTAGCTTAATGACCAGCACAATGTATGGTACAAGTTCATCACATGGAAAATTTCCACATGTCCATTTTACTTCAAATTATGTTTTAAAGCAAGCACTGAGGTCAATAGATTTAGCCACTAATCTTATAACCAGAAAAAGGTAAGCAAAAGACAAACACTGTTAACTCTAATTGAGATCTCTTAAATTAATCCCTCAGTAAATGTATTCAAGAAGAATAACGAAAAATCAAGAGGTGATGCTTAAAAAAAAAATACTTAACAAAAATCAAGAGGTGATACTTACCAAAAACAGAGAGGCAAAAAGATAAACTTCTAACAGTTAATTTATATAATAGGTCTTACTTTTATCTGTATCAGTTTGATCAAAATGCCTACGCAATATTATCATCTTCGGAGACAATGGATATTTTTCAGGGGGATGGAGGACAAACTCTCTGTCCCCAAGGTAACTTCTCCTTTGAACAGGTACCAGTCAGAGAGACCAAAGAAGAAAATGACCTGAACATCCTCACAGCCATCTAAAGAGTTACACAAACTTGCAGCTAATTCCTTTCATGTTCTATATAAGGAGTTTTCGTAGACCCCAGTTCCACACAAGAAGAGGAACATTACTGTAAATAACCAAGGGGTCATGAGGATGACTATATAAGTTTCAGACAGATGTTTTTATAAAAAAAGAAATAAAGAAGCCACATGGGAGTATTAAAGGCAGGAACCAAATTAAGCCCAAGATTACCCAGAAAGATAAAAAGATGACTAGGAGAGTAACAGCCAGTGCTGACCAGAGTCAGAGCACAGCCGGCCAGCCAGTGCAGACAGACATGGCTCAGACTTGGCTCAAACCCAAGACAAGCACAGTGTACCCATATCCAGAGCAGCCAGAGAATGAACCGTGTGCTAAGCAACTGAATCATCACACGTTACAATAAGGTCTACAGTCCATTCTGAGGAAGAATGTTTTAAGAATAAAAAGAAATCTCATATGTTGGGCACGAAGAACCCCACATACTCTTGCCCAGAGGCAAGAGACAAGCCAGCAACAAATAAAATATAACTTTGACGCACATACCCCAGACTGTTTTCAATCAAATTTCAAAGGAGGTAAAATATGTAAAGAAAACACAAATTTAAATTTTCACTCCCCAAAATAACTACATCAAAGGGTTCCTATTTTATAGTTTCAAAATGTTAGTCCCACTTAAATATTTTCCGGCCTGCAAGAACCTTTCCCATAATAATCAGTGTTCTGGAGGTCAAGCCTCTGATCAACTACTAAAACCCCTCAGCTGTGAATTTGAATTGTGATTATTTATAGTTTGTTTTCTCTTGGAGCTGAAACCTAAGAACAAGTGCTAATTCATTCTGAGGTACTGGGAGTTAGGTTTTAAAAATATGAATTTGGGAGAGAGGTACACAATTCAACTCATAACAGGAATAAAATTATTATTTAAACTGAAAAACAAAAAAAAGAACGAGTGCTAATTTACCTAATTGTCTTGCTTGCTGTGTGCAATGCATAAAAGTACCACAAAATACCACAGACCTTGCAAAACATAGATATCTGACTCTGATATCTGATCTATTCCTCAGCAGTGAACAAAGGAAGACCCCACTAGAAAGGATCCCTCAGGTCCCTGCTAGCTGCTCTCACTGTGAATATCCACCTTCCCTCGTCCCAGCTTACCCCTCATCCTGAAAGTCCTCAGGAGTCTTCAGGGCCTCCTTCCTTTGATTCAGACTCAGGTTAAACCCCAAAAAGTTGTGGTTAGCATCCTCCTGAATATCAGTGAAAAGACTGAAGCCCCAGAGAGGAAGAGACGGAGGGAGAGGAGATGGCGATGGGAAGCTACTACCGCTGGCTCTGAGTGGATTGCTTTAATTAAAAGCAGCTAGGTGGTGTTTTACACAAAATGGCTCCCAGAACAATTATAAGATCACCCAGCCAGGTGCTTCTCAAATCACCTGGAGATCTTATCAAAATGTAAATTCTGATTCAGTAGGTCTGGGGTGGATACAAGATTCTTCATTTCTAATACGCTCCCAAGTGATGTCAACATTGTTGGCCCATGGGCCGCAATGGAGTAACAAGTTTACTTAGAGTCCTTGTTTAAAAATTCAGCCGTCTAGTCTCCACTGCTGACCAACTGAAGCTATGGAAATTGTACTGTTTGAGCTCTTCTGATGGTTCTTATGCATACTAAATTCCTGTCTGCTCACTCTACCACCCCTGGGAGAGTAACACCTGAGTCTACATCAGTCAGTTACTCTGGTGACAGCTGCCTACCACAGCCAAACCAGCAATGGCAGGGCAGGAGAAGTATTCCACGGCCAGGAATATCATGAACTCGCGAATACCATGAGCAAGCTAAGCTAAGCTACTTTACCCTCCTAACTAGTGATTCTTGCCCTGCCACCAGTAAGTGATTTTGACCTGGTAGTGGGGTTGGAGGAGAGAGTTTATTTCATTTGGTACCTCAAGGAAAGAAGTGAAAATACTGGGAGTGGTAAGGTGCCACATACTAATTACGTTTGGGGTTCCTTTATACTTTTCTTTAATTTTCTAATCTTCTACAAGAACATCTATTTAGTTTTATAATTAGAAAAACAAAACATTTTTAAACTCTTTAAGCTGGGAACTACCACACACTTAAGAAACTACCACAGAATTCCGTACTTCCTAACTCAGCAAACGACCTGAAAACATCTTTCCCTTGAAGTTTAACTTTTAGACACACCCTAACTCAGTTTTCTGATTCTCAAACTTGACCTCTGGATTTCATCTACTAGAACTTTTTGTCGTCTGTTTCCTCAATCCTTGCCCATTAGGCAGATTTCAGTCTTATAAATATACCTGTTTGTTTCTTTCTTTCTTAAGAAAATTTTCAGACCTATCTACCATTGAATACTCCTGGTATTTTCTTTCTTTTGGTTTTCAGGTGTCTAGTTTTACTAAACTGCACATTTTTTAGCTGAAATAAATGGCCTGCACCATCTCTTCCCTAGAGGTAAGCACTTCTAACCATTTGGATTTCGTTTCCTCTGTTGTTTACCTCTTTCTTTTTTTAAATCAAAGATAAGCTTATGAATGATGACCATTTAGCTCACTTAATTCATCCCTCCTCATCCTCCCTGTATGTTGTTGCTGTTGATTATCATTATTAATTACTCTCCCTGTCACATCTGGAATTTTAAATATTTTAAAATCTGTATTCTTATTCTGTAAACTTTTGACCTGATCTACCAACTTCCCACTGTATCCGAGTTAAAGATATTAGTCCCCTTCCCTTTACTTCACTTTTCCTTCTTCCTTATCTCTTCTAAGTCCTGTTATCTAAACCTTTAATTTTATAATTTATATTCTGTACTGTAACTGTAATTGTCTTTAATGGTCTGTGTATAGATTCTAAAAATTAAAAACCAATAAACAGTTATCTATGTCATTGTAACTATCTCAGTATTTATTTACTGCAGAACAAAGAAATATGCTAGTTTACCTTTACTTCTCAAGTCCCATGTGCCTGTGCTGCATGACCCCAAGGATAGCAATCCTACATAAGAGTCAAATGAATTATTTTGTTGTGTGGCTTCAGTTATACCAAATCCTGTCAAATTTCTGTTTGCTCCACATTTGGTCCATGACTTTCTTATACTTTTTGTATTTGATCTGGTTTGGAGGACAGAGAGGAGGAGATGTTTAATTATCTTGTTTTCTTTTTGTAAATAGAAGAAATGTATGCTTCTACTATATCCTAAAATTTACTCTCAACCATATAACAAAATCTCCTTTTTCCAAGAGACATTTTCCTGTAGACCTGGGCCCTCCACCTCACCCCAGCTCTCATCCTGGGCTCTCCCATACTGCACATCTGGCTGAAACACTATGTCTTCTTTCCGGGTTTCCTTTCTCATTTTGCTATCACTGAGAAATGTCTTCAAAAGGATACATGATAGGCAAATTTTCTGAATCCTTGCATGTCTGAAAATGTCTTTTTTCTACCCTAATTGATTCATAGATTTGTTATGGAAATTTTGTGTCAAAATAACTTCCTCAGAGCTTTGAAAGCATAATTCTATTTTTATTCAAAACACCCCATATGACTGATGAGATGTCTGATACCAGTCTGATTCTTCATCCTTTTAAGGGAAATTTTTTCTTTCTGAAAACTTCTTATCTGCATCCCAAATGATCTGAAATTTCATAAGAATGTATCTGTGGGGGGGTATTTTTAGTCATCCTTAACAGCACATGATGAATTCTCCTAATCTTACATTCAGCTCTGGGAAATTTTCTTTCATTATTTTGTTCATTTCTTCTTCTCTCTTTTCTCTGCTTTCCATTTCTGGGACTCTTGCTAATCTGATTTTGGACCTTTCAGATTTATTATATCTTGTTTTTAATATTTTGGTGGTTTTGTCTGTTTTTGCTTGTTGTTACTGGAGTTTTACTTTTCAGCAATCATTTGTAGTTTATAAAAGTCATTTCTCATTTTGCTTATTCTTTTTTCATGGCAACCTGCTTTTGTTTTAGGGATGTAATATCTTCTCAAATCTTAGTGGCAATACTAATGGGACAGAATTTTTTGAAGTTCTCTTCTGTTCTCTAAATTACCTCTAGTTCCTCCAGAGTCAATATATATTTTTATATATTTGTAACATATTTTAATATATTTTCTTATCTCAATGTTTTTCAGTACTACTATTTTTCTCTACTGTCTGGTATCTTGGATTCCATTTATGTTTAAGAATGAAGATCTGGGTTTATCATTCTAGATAACTGATTGAGATTTCCTCTGCACTGTTTTTAGGCATGGCTCTTCCCCTGAGCAGGACGACTGACTATAAATTATGTGTTCATGGGCTGTGAGGTTTTTAAGTGTTGAATGGGCAACAGGGAAACTGGTGGTCAGAGTGAGGACAGTAGTTCTCTAGAAGCCTTGGTTTTCTTCAGACAGTTTAATTCAGCAGAACACTGCTTGCCAAACTCTTTCACACCAACAAATATATTGGAAGGGATATTTTTATTGGAGCATTTGGACTGCTTCCAGGCAGAGAAGATCCACCAGGAGTGCTTGCTGCTCTACACCTCTCAGGCTTCCTAGCAGTTCTATGCATGGAGGTAGGGAAGGATGCACCTATCATATTGCATTGACCAACCTTCAAACCATCACTTCGGTTTTCTGCATTCCACATCTGCCAACTTGAGCCCAGTCATCTTCCATTCCATTTCCCATATGCCCAGCAGTCAGCTACTTCCTCTATTCTGTGTCCCTCCTCACATTTCTCTGTGTTCTGTCTTCCAGAAATTTGTTAAGCTCTCATTTTCTTATCACTTCTGCCTCCCTTTCTCCTGGTTGTTATGAATTTCTAGCCTAACCATTTTACTGTGACATCAGTTGGATTAGAGATGGAGGGCAAGTCAATAAACATGCTTGGTCTGCCAGCTTGAAATCTTGGACCCGAATGCACTATATTGCAGGCAACCAAAACAACTCTTCTTACTCTGCTTTTTCCATGTTTTGTTTAATTTTAAGACAGATATTATCTTTTAGTCAACAAAAACTTAAATCATGAAATTATCCTTAATTCCTCCTTAATTTTGATCCCCACATCTAGTCAGTCATTGGATTTCCATTGTCCATGCAGAAAGTGTAGACTGATGAGAGGCCAATTAAGAACTTAGTAGTAACTATGTGAGGTGACAAATGTGTTAACTAACCTTACTGCAGTAATCATTCAACAACATATACATATATCAAATCTCCTTAAACTTACATAATGTTATACGTCAATTATATCTCAATAAGATGGGGAAGGAAAAGAAAGAACTTAGTAGTTCTAACCCTCATAGACCCACCTGTCACCTTGTGACAGCTCCCAAAACTTCTTCCTGCCTGTAACTTCCCTTTCTAATTCATCCCACCACTGATCTCCTTCCCTAGTAATTCCCCCAAAGTACAGTTCTTATCATTCATCATGTGTGTATCAGTCACCAGGACATGAACCCCTGGAGATGCTTATGAGAACTTCAGGGGAGGTCTTTTTTAAGACTCACCCTCTCCCCAACCATTCATGGTTGAGAAATAAAAGAGGAAAGAATAAAGTGCAAGCATCTAAGCTTGTCACTAAAGCCCTTCCATATCCAGGCCCCACTCCGCATTTCTGCCCTTACCTCTCATTCCTCCTCCTTATGGTCTTTGGATTCTAGCCAAGCTAAACTACTTTCTAGGCCTTTAATTTGTCTGTAATTTCCTACTCCTGTGCCCTTGGTTTTCCTATTTAAAAAGCATGTTCCCCTCATGGAGAAAAGGTGTTGTCAAAATTTCTTCCATCTTTCAAGGACCAAATGAAATGCCTGCTCTTTCCTCAAGTGCTCCTGAATCCTCCCAGCTGGAATTAATTTATCTTCCCCTGTTTTATCTTAATACTTGGTTTACACTTCTCTTACTTCTCTTGTAACTCCTGTCATATTCTGACTTATTCAATAGTTGTTTATATACACATATTTTCTCCTATGTAGTAGACCATCAACTGCTTGAGGGCAGATGTCATCATTGTTAATTTTTTAACTTCCTATAATACTTAGCACAGTGCCTCTTACAAATGGCTGATACTCAATGAATGTACTTTGAGTGAAGGCAGATAAACCTTCTGGTGAGAAATGACTATAGTAACGCTCAATAACATCATTGTTCAAATTTATTAGCCTACCATTCAAACTTCTCCATAATATAGCTCCAATTTACCTTCCTACTCTCCTCCTATAGGAATCTTAATTCATGCTAAAAGATTCTATTCACAGACTGCCAGACTGGTTAGCATGCTGGATCCATCCCCTCTACCTGACCACATTTATGATCTTTATAAGTCACTTCAAAGTGCTTCCTTATAACCTTTTGACACCATTCAACCTACATTGCTCTTTCCATCTGCTGATCTCATGTGGCAATGTGTGCATCAACTGCGATTTTTTTCTTGTTACTAAAATTTAATTTTTATTAAATACCTTGCCTAGCTAAATTATGTTTCTTTTTATTTGCCACAGTACTTTGCATATGACAAGACTTAGGACATATTTGATTTATTGAAGATTTTATCATTCATTCAAATTAATCAGCAGTAATATTATTCTATAAATCCAACAATGTTAATTACATGATTTTAAAATATGATTTGGTATTTTCAACTACAATTATTAACATGAACTATATTAATGAAGAACAATACATAAATACATATATGCTAATTGATTATTTTAATGTATTTAAAATATCTTTTAAATAGGTTAAATTGTACATCATCATGTTTATGTTATACATGTGCTTTGTATATATGCCATAATTCATTCCAGATACATCTAAATTATCAACTTGAAATTACTAGGCTCCGATATAATTAAAGCTTGTTTGTAAAATAAATAATACAGAATAATCCCTTCTCTTTTCAATACATTTCTGTATATTTTTCTGGAGATAATTTTAAAGCTAATCTGAATTCATTCTAACAAAGATTTCATACAGGGAAACAAAACTTCACTACAAAATCAAGACATGTTGCTGCGTACGTTTAGTATACTCAGGAGTCTTGTCAACACATCAAAAACAAGATACTTATTCTTGCTTATTTATTTCTAGAATTTTACTTCCATCTTACAAATATATTCCTATCTTGTCTTAATTATCTTTGTTTCATAACTTCCTATCACATTTCATTTTCTGTTTATTTGTAATTTGACCGCTTGCTCTGGGCTTATTCTGGTTTTTAGTAAACTTTGTTTCTGCCTCTATTGAATCTTAAACCTATGGAGCTGTCCCTCATCCACTTTTTGAATGGGGCACTGAATCCATGGTCATGTCTTCAAGTGGCTTATGTCTGGTGGGAAAATATAGTCACATGATCACTTAAATATATTATAAAGCATGATATAATTAAATACTAATTGAGTGTTATGATTAAATAGAGAACATAATTAAGATCTCTGCACTGGAATTATCAGAAAGAGCTAGGTAGATATAGTAGAACTTGACCTTTAGTTATGTAGAGCTTAACAAGGTGAAGAGGCAGCATGAAAAGTAGAAATACTCTGAATTTGATGCTGGACAGAACTAGGTTCTGTCACACAGCTCTTCCACTAAGGAATGTGTTGGCATGTTCAAGGGATATTATAGTCTATGCTCTAGCAGAGTAGCTGATTAGTGTTAAGTCTATAATGCTCAATGGAGCAAGTCTTAAAGGGTTTTCAATTATTTTAGAATTAATCGTGTTGACCATGGTGAGCCATGGAGCCACGGTGAGCCTGGTTCTACAACATGTAGCTAGGTTTGGAAGAAGATTCCTTTTGGCAGCAATGTTCAGGATGGGTTAAAATCAAGGAAAGGATGGACAGAGTGAAAGACACCATGTTTTTAGCAAGAGTACTGCACTTAAAGGCACAGGGCCTGGCTTCACGTTCCAACTCTGCACATAATCACACATTTGCAGGAGGGACTTTTGGAGGTATCATCCCAGCTCGAGGCTTTCCTTCCCTGAGAACTTCTACCCACCAAAGTGGCGCCCTGCAGCCATGTTTCTTCTCTGTGACACTGTAGTAGATTGGCCCATGAGTGGACACCTAACCCCAACTAGTATCCAATTAAGTCTATTCAGACTCTGTTAATATTTCAACTAACAAAATAGGGCCCCTTAAAGCCATCCTGTTAAGCTCAATGGCATAGGAAAACAGGGGGAAGAGGGTCTATGGACAGAGCGGTATAAAGGAGTTCATAGGAAAACAGAGATGTAAGACACTGGGCAGAGTAACCTTGGCAGATCTCCCTGCCCAGCTTCAAAGAATGTGATTAGCTGATAGTCTCCAACTGTCAGCAACCTCAGCAACCTCTCAGTGTGCCACCTGAGCCCACACTCCTCTTAGGGTGTGGCCAGTGATTAGTGGTGGTAACCAAAATCACATTTCTTTTGATAACCCAACAAACGACCAAGCAAAGGGACGGAACAAGGCCTTAGCCATTTTCACCCAGTGCAGGACTCCTCCAGCAAGCACACTTCAGTCCAGAATTCCCGCAATGGGCTGGCAGAGACATCATTCATACCTGCATCATGACCTGATTGGCTCCTCCTGCCGAATCCAGCCGCCCAAATGTCAACAGCTCTGAGGTTGATAAACACTGCTCTTTGTGTCTCTTCGTTGCCATTAAGTGATCTCTAAGTCGGAAATTCTCTCAGAATTATTTGAGATATGTTATAATAAAAGAAAAATATGCAAGTGGATCATTAATATGAAGTCAGAAAAGGTCACATAGTAGACAGACATTTATTCTTTCTACTATGTACTAGAAAACCTATGCTAAGGATACGTTACCACTAAGCCCCAAAGGTAGCTCTCAATGGCCAGGCCAGAAAGGAAAACACTGTGTTACACAGTTCTCATCATGGGATAGTTTTTCATAAAAGTACTAGGTTCCTCAGTGAGTCCTAGAGGAATGATGACATTACATAAGAAAAAATCTGAAATGGAATTTGATTTTGAACATCAATGCAGGGTCATTTCAGATAAGTCAAGTACGAATGAATGCCAAGCAGAAGCACACAGTATGGGAAATCTCTGGACATTATGAGATTTGCAATATTTTATTTTTACTTCATTTTTCATTCAGTGTGTATATGACTCTCAGACTTAGCTTCACAGGGAGAATATAAGAGACCAATTCCTGAATACAGGGTCCCTGATGTTTCTGAAGTTGGGATTTCTATTTTGTTTGCTTGTTTGTTTGTTTTTAACAAACACATATAGCCCAATTATGATACAGAAATAGAAATTTCCTGGTTTTCTGAACAGGGTAAAAGCCCTTCCACAGTCCACATTCTCTATGGCATCAAGCAGCACAGAAAAGACAGAAAGAATGGCCAGGGCCCATATATACCAAGTCGGCCACTGTCCCAGCAACAATGAGAAAGGAACAACTACCTATGGTCCCTCTGGACAGTAGGGGACACTGCCTCTCAGCCAAAATTCTATCCATCATCTCCCACTCTCCTTTCCACTCTCAAACAGGAGAGTTTCCTTCAGCCAATTATAAACCCGGAATCTAACCCACAGGTTATTCTGGCCAAATTTTTCCTTTGGACAGAAAAAAAAAAAAAAAAAGAGGGAGGTAGAAGGAAAAATACAATACAGCTCTGTTACTGTCCCAGACAACATTCTCAGGCAAAGAAACTGACAGCCAGACAACTTCTCAAAAGAAAATTTTCCAGGAGACAGCAGTGATGCCACAGAATCAAAAACAAAAAACAAAAAACAAAAAAATGATAAAAAGTTGTGACCTGGAGTTCCATAACTACATCTCTGCTGCCTAACGTCTCCATAAACCTAATGACTCATCATTTTACTGTCAGATCTGTGTTTTAATCACTTTGTGAAGGAGCACGTGGAGGGCAGAAACTTGCCAGAAATGATGATTTTTCAAATAGCTTCGTCAAAACATAACCAATGGTCTCAAGGCCTTGTCTGCCTCAGCCCAGCCAACATGAACAGATGGTCTTGTCCACCAGACCCTGGGGTGAGGAGGACAATCTGCAGAAGGAAGGTTACTGTGTTGGGTCCTCACGTCCAGCACAGGCAGCATCTCATAAATGTTAATGCTGAAGTCGCATTAATGTAGGCTGAGAAGAAGCAAGAAGAAATAGCCAAAAATGACCCCAAAACATTATGACTGATAAATGGAAGTGATAATAAGAAAGCACCCGATAGGCATGCAAGCACGATTAGACAGCATCAGTTAGGTTGAAAGGCTCCAGCTGGAAAAGTCAGAGGTTAAGAGCCCTCAATTCAGGGAGCACTGGGCATGTGGGAGCAAAGGAATCTTCCAAAAGAAAGGGGTCAGTGCTCAGCTTGGCGGACCATGGGAGCTTTGAGGAAGCCACCAGGGAGACTGAGGAGGAGGAGTTCAGGGAGAGGAGGCTGGCCTGGGGGTGACCACACACTGAGAGCCAGGAGGACGGGAACGAGGCCAGGCCCGGAAAACCTGGGTGCAGCCAACGCGAGGAGAAGTCTGGAGCATAACGTGGATGAGGTGATGAGAGGAGCCGCCATTGAATGAAAAAGAATTTGAAAGATAAATGTGGTCAGAGAGGCAGATAACTTTTATAAGAGCATTCCAGAATGAGCAGATGAGAAAGGCAGCTCAAGCAAGGAGGGAAATATCTGTTTATTTTCATGGGCAATTGTAGGCTTAAAAGGCAATGTTGGAGATCTTTAGCCTTAAATAGACAAACGGTATACTATTTTCTAGTCAACCACCAAATATAACCTGGTATCTAGAATACAATTTAACATGCAATTCCCAGAATAAATGATGTCAACTTAGCTATATATTTCCAGCCTCATTAAAGGCTGTGTGTATTTTCCTCTTCCAGAAGTGCACCAAACGTTTTACTAACTTGCAGCCTCCTGCTCTCACTTGCTGCACAGTGTCAGACGACATTCCTGGCAGCCCCCAACATGGATCCCAAAGCCCCAGCATTGGGGCTCATCACTCTGCTCCCACCACAAGCCTGCCTTTCCACAGACAGGATTCTTTCAAGTCTGGCTCTCATCCTGGGGGGACCATGGTGCATGGCTAGTTTTCCTAGCACCTAATGGAAACTAAACCATCCCAAAAGACAAACACAAGTGGGTGGGAATCACATGTGCAGGGTTTGCACACTTGACACATAGCAAACACAGAAAACATCTCCGAATTGCACAGTTTTCATTGGGTTTCATGCTATTATACACCTCAATTCTATTAGAAGAAAACATTTAATAAAAAAGTTCCTACTTCAAAAACCAACAAATTACTTTGATGCTACTTCAAACTCTGTGTTTTCAGTTCTCCCACATTTTTGCCTTGATCCCCCGGATAAGAAACCAATATATCAGAGTGAATACCTTGTTTGTGTTTATCATTATCTTTATGAAAAGGCATTAACCTTTGCCCTTCGAGATAGCGAATCAGTTGTCCTCAGATCAAACTGAACTAAGAAATGTCAGAGACACGAGAAGTTTGCTGCTGTGATGTTGATTTTCAGTGCCCCAATCCAGCTTTGCAAAATGAACCCACCCCACCCCCCAAGACATTCAGAAATAATTTTATTTGCTCTTATTCATCAGCAAAGGAAAAGTAGCAAACTCCAGAGCCAATGACCATTCATCCCACCCTGTGATAACCCTGACCCTAGTAAAGCCAACATCTGTCTTGTGTTTGGAGTGGCTGACGGCCAACTGGGGATCAGAAAACAACAATTACCCTGGTCAGATGTAAACCTTGCCCAGCATGTTGACTTTATAAACCACCCTGTAAGCTCAGTAAATTTAATTGGTAGATAGGGCTGTCTTTCCTTGGCTCGTTTCCCACCGATTAATATTACCGCCATGAGCCCCCGTATGATCAGACACACACTAACAAGGCTCTGTCTAGACAGGCAGAGAAGGTTTTTACCTCTCCCCCCCCCCGCTTTTTTCTCCAGAATTAGGCATTAATATGCCACTTTCAAATGGGACAAAAGTTTACATAAATCACACTGGGAACATAAATACGTCTCTCAAATACTTCCAGTAGAGACACTTTAGACAGGATTAGTTAGAGGTATAGGAGCTACCATATTAGTTCATTCCCTGTGTACTTCAAAGTGGTGTGAGCCAACAAGAGGGAGGGCAGCAGTGTGTAAGAAATGTGAGAAGCAGAATTATAAATCAGTGCTTTTGACAGGTTGATCCATCTAGCTTCACTTCAACCAACATTCTACCTTAATTTACGGTGGAAAGATCAGGCATGGTTAATAGTGTTCAAAATGACACTGGCCCTTCCTACAATGTGATATGAAAAATTATAAAAGGCACTTTTTTTTGTTTGTTTTTTTTGTTTGTTTGTTTTTGTTTTTTTTTTCCGGTACGCGGGCCTCTCACTGCTGTGGCCTCTCCCGTTGCGGAGCACAGGCTCCGGATGCGCAGGCCCAGCGGCCATGACTCACGGGCCCAGCTGCTCCGCGGCATGTGGGATCTTCCCGGACTGTGGCACGAACCCGTGTCCCCTGCATCGGCAGGCGGACTCTCAACCACTGCGCCACCAGGGAAGCCCAAAAGGCACTTTTAACAATGACTCGGAAAATCTCAAGTGAGGTATATCATGTAGGGAAATCTGTTGTCCAAAATCTAAGATTCTTTTATTTTCTAAAAATAATTTTTAAAAAGCACCACCTCCAAAAAAAAAAAAAAACCTTTAAATAAGGTCTAACATATAAGTGAAACTACTAACTTTCTCTAACTACCCAACCTACTCACAACCTCACCCAGTCCCTTTTTAATGTTTAGTTCATAAGTTTTCCCATAAGTAATCCCAACACCATCATTGTTATTAATTTTACGAATCTACTTGTTATCACAAGTAATCCAAACCAAGTCAATATTTAGCATATTTTCAAAATTCTCCTGAGCAAAAGCAGAGGATACAAGTATTATAAAATATAACCCCTGTCCTCAAAGAGTTTCTAATCGATTATTCATTCCAGTTTAATTCTTAAGATTACGATTCTAGAAAACTAAAGCCCGACAGAGAACTGAGAGTTTTCAGGTTGAAAAGAAAGATTTTTATCAGTTGAAGGGACATTTGCAATATTCTCCTTTTGAAGAGAGAAACTTCTGCCTGACTCTAACATGATGTTGTAGTTGAAGCTGGGCTACCAAATCACAGTATTCATTCCCTCCAGGCCGTAAGAGGCGGGTTGGGGGGTGGGTAGACATTGACAGCAACGGGGTCAATCACAGTCCTGCCCTGGATGGTTTTTATATAGAAGTTAAAGGGAGCTGCTTCTTCGCTGGTGGAACGCTTTGGGAAGCACGAGGAGGCTGGAACGGTCCAGTGGGAATTGCTGCTGCTCACAGAGAGAGCCAGGCTGAGAGAATAGAGTCAACATACTGAGAGAAGCAGAGTGAAGAGAGACCTAATAGCATTGTAGGCTCTTCTTCCAGGGCCCTGAGGTCAGCCATACCCCTGCCCTTTCCATAGCCTGGTTGTGTTTGCCAATAAATTCCCTTCTTGGTAAGCTAGGCAGAGTTGGGCTTCTGTCACTTGCAATCGAAACATGTCTTAGTTACCCCATCTGTTGTTCTCCATCTCCAGAACACCTGACAAGAGAAATAGTCTTAGATTTCAACAAGAGTTACATGATGAATGTGCCTATTATTTTACGTATAAAATTTGACTCTAAAGGAGCTTGAACACTAAACTTTCTATAAAGTGTATATATGGAAACCATCCCTCATCTTCAAATTATCTTGGGTAACTGTCTTGAATAACTTAACACACAGAAACAGGGCCTCGGATGGAAGATTAATTCTCAAACTATTTGTTCTACAAATTTGGGGTCTGTTGTAATGATCCAAAGATCACCTACCCCTTTTAGCAGTGCAACTTCCCATTCCTGCCTTCTAATTTCAAATGCCCTCTACATGCTGTCATCCTGCTACTTCTGCACCTCCACACATACAAACACATTCCAGTGTCACCCACACATGCTCTGCCTTTTCACAGCAGCCTAGGTGAACCCCTTTTTCCCTCCTAGGCATCTGGGCAGCCACATCAGCTGGACCTCCAGCTCTTCCTGGTTAGGTTCCTCCCAACTAAAAGAATACCTGGTGTTGGCAATAGGGAGCACATTTTGAGAGCCGTTAGACAAGAGGAATTCCAATGTTCCTATCAACACTGTTATCTCCGCATAATAGCAGAGATATTTTCTTTCTCTGAACATTCTGTGTCTTTTTTGGCAATTAAAGGGGCATATTTTGGAAGTTGTCTCCCCGTCCTATCCTTCACTTACATAAAAAATGGGCAGTACATGAACATCAACCAAGAATATTGTTTTCTCAGCTGCTTTTCCTTAACCTTGGGATTCCTGAAATGGGGAAGGGAGAATAATTAGATCTGATGCCTGAGAAATTGATTTCTAATAGTTATGAGGTTGAGAGTATTTGTCATTTCACCCTCTAGTCAAGTGTTTCTTCATGGTTTGCTCCACAAAGAAAAGGGTTCTTGGGAGGCAAATCTGTTTGAAATTATTCAGCTCAAAGACTGACACTGTAAAATTAGAAAGAAAGAGGTCAAATAACCTTATGGCAAAAATGTCAGTGGATTTCCAGAGTAAAGTGTTCTCCCAGCATCATGTTGAGATTTTAAGATGGCCACAGACACTGAAGAGACAAAAAGAACTTTAAAAAATAAACAGAAGGGTTTTCCTTACATTAGAAAAGATCCAAGTCCCTCCCACACCATTTTTTTCTCTTTTTTTTTTTCTGCCTTGACCCTCAGCTGCTAACATGACATCGAAATTACTGCAAACACAGTTGAGTTGGAATCTCCATTAATATTTACATAGCTTGCCACCCAGGCTATGACCCCCCCTGCTGCTACAGAATGATAAATTCATCTGTCTCCACTGAGACCTGAGAAGTCTTATTTCACTAGGGAATAAGCATAATTTCTGCTATACACGTGAAGTGATTATCATGTCTGGTTTATTAGTCTGCCTAACTCTCGAGGCTATTTCATGGTAAAAATGTATTCAATAAAACTTTGGAATGACCAGGATTATAAAGCTTTCTCCAAAAGTCTTATTTCCTTAGTAGCTGTTAATATCACTAAAGTACAAGTAGGCACAAGGCCAACAAGGAATAAGAGGTAACCATTCTGCAAATGTGCCGTGAACATAGGCCCCCTGAAAAAAAGAATGCACTCAGCAGCAGCTAGATGCAGAAATGCATTTCCTCCCGGTAGCTCTCCACACCAATAAGTTTGTTTTGTCCTTCGTTGGGGAAAAAATGAGTTGACAACATTGGTTGTTTGGATCATTTTGTTTAAAAATAAACAAACTGGAATCCACCTTAGTTTTAAGAACCAAAGTCTACATGGAAGTTAAACCACATGATTTCTAAGGGCTCTTCCCGACCTAAAATTCAAAGTAACATGTAATGAAATGACAAATCCCTATGTGCTAGAGATGAGCGCAATTTGACACCTGGTCATGCTTTTCTTGCGTTTTCTGGATTTTCTTCCTTGTGATGAGAACTTTAAAATTTACTCTCTTAGCAATTTTCAAATATGCAATACAATATTATTAACTGTAGTTGCCATGCTGTACATTACATCCCCATGATTTATTTATTTTATAACTAGACTCCCTCCACCTATTTCACACATCTCACTGCTGGCAACCACCAATCTGTTCTCTGTAACCATATGCTTTTTTTAAAAAAAATATTCCACATATAAGTGACATCATACAGTTTATTTCTCTGACTTATTTCACTTAGTACAATGCCCTCAAGGTTCATCCACATGGTCACAAATGGCAAGATTTCATTCTTTTCTATGACTGAATAATGTTCCATTGTATATATACCCCACATCATCTTTATCCATCCATGGGCATCTACACTGTTTCCGTGTTTTGGCTACTGTAAATAGTGCTGCAGTGAACATGGGGGTGCATATATCTGTTTAAGTTAGTGTTTTCATTTTCTTCAGATAAATATCCAGGAGTGGAATTGCTGGATCACATTCACAAACATGTTTAATTTTTAGAGGAATCTACACACCATTTTCCATAGTGGCTGCTCCAATTTGCATTCCCACCAACAGTGAATAGGGGTTCCCCTTTCTTTACATCCTCTCCAATGCTTGGTATTTATTGTCTTTTTGATAATAGCCATTCTGACAGCTGTGAGGTGATACCTCATTGTGGTTTTTGATTGCATTTTCCCTGATGATTAGAGATGTTGAGCATGATTTCATGTACCTGTCTGGCCATCTGTCTTTGGGAAAATGTCTATTCAGATCTCCTGCCCATTTATTAATTGAATTGTTTGTTTTTTTTGCTGTTGAGTTGTATGAGTTCTTCATATATTTTTTTAATTGAAGTATAGTTGATCTACAGTATTATGTAAGTTTCAGGTGTACAACATAGTAATTCACAATTTTTAAAGGTTATATTCCACTTATAGTTAGAATAAAATATTAGCGACATTCCCTGTGTTGTACAATATATCCTTGCAGCATATTTATTTTATACATAGTAGTTTGTACCTATTAATCCCCTACCCCTATTGTGCCCTTCCCCCTTCCCTCTCCCTGCTGGGAACCACTAGTTTATTCTCTGTATCTGTAAGTCTGTTTCTTTTTTGTTATGTTCACTAGTTTGTTGCATTTTTTTAGATTCCTCATATAAATGATATCATACAGTATTTATCTGTCTATGTCTGACTAATTTCACTTACCATAATACCCTTCAAGTCCATCCATGTAGTTGCAAAAGGCAAAATTTCATTCTTTTTAGGGCTGAGTAGTATTCCATTGTATATATAACTCACATATTCTTTATCCATTCATCTGTTGATGGACACTTTGGTTGCTTCCATATCTTGACAATTGCAAATAATGCTGCTATGACACTGGGGTGCATATATCTGTTTGAATTAGTGTTTTTGTTTTTTTCAGATATATACCCAGGAGTGGAATTGCTGGGTCATATGGTAGTTCTATTTTTAGTTTTTTGAAGAACCTCCATTCTGTTCTCCATAGTGACTGCACCAATTTACATTCCCACCAACAGTGTAGGAGGGTTCCCTTTTCTCCACATACTCGCCAACATTTGTTATTTGTGTTCTTATTGACGATGGCCATTCTGACAGGTGTGGGGTGATATCTCATTGTGGTTTTAATTTGCATTCCTCTGATAATTAACGACACTGAACATCTTTTCACATGCCTGTTGGCCATCTCTATGTCTTTTTTGGGAAAATGTCTATTCAGATCTCCCTGCCCATTTATTAATTGAATTGTTTGTTTTTTTTGCTGTTGAGTTGTATGAGTTCTTCATATATTTTTTTAATTGAAGTATAGTTGATCTACAGTATTATGTAAGTTTCAGGTGTACAACATAGTAATTCACAATTTTTAAAGGTTATATTCCACTTATAGTTAGAATAAAATATTAGCGACATTCCCTGTGTTGTACAATATATCCTTGCAGCATATTTATTTTATACATAGTAGTTTGTACCTATTAATCCCCTACCCCTATTGTGCCCTTCCCCCTTCCCTCTCCCTGCTGGGAACCACTAGTTTATTCTCTGTATCTGTAAGTCTGTTTCTTTTTTGTTATGTTCACTAGTTTGTTGCATTTTTTTAGATTCCTCATATAAATGATATCATACAGTATTTATCTGTCTATGTCTGACTAATTTCACTTACCATAATACCCTTCAAGTCCATCCATGTAGTTGCAAAAGGCAAAATTTCATTCTTTTTAGGGCTGAGTAGTATTCCATTGTATATATAACTCACATATTCTTTATCCATTCATCTGTTGATGGACACTTTGGTTGCTTCCATATCTTGACAATTGCAAATAATGCTGCTATGACACTGGGGTGCATATATCTGTTTGAATTAGTGTTTTTGTTTTTTTCAGATATATACCCAGGAGTGGAATTGCTGGGTCATATGGTAGTTCTATTTTTAGTTTTTTGAAGAACCTCCATTCTGTTCTCCATAGTGACTGCACCAATTTACATTCCCACCAACAGTGTAGGAGGGTTCCCTTTTCTCCACATACTCGCCAACATTTGTTATTTGTGTTCTTATTGACGATGGCCATTCTGACAGGTGTGGGGTGATATCTCATTGTGGTTTTAATTTGCATTCCTCTGATAATTAACGACACTGAACATCTTTTCACATGCCTGTTGGCCATCTCTATGTCTTTTTTGGGAAAATGTCTATTCAGATCTTTTGCCCATTTTTTAATTGAATTGTTTGGTTTTATTGCTATTGAGTTGTATGAGTTTTTTATATATTTTGGAATATTAACCCCTTATCAGAAATATGATTTGCAAATATTTTCTCCCCGGTGATTCTGAAATTCATCCATGATTGAAAACTACTGGTCTAAACGGTAGAGATGAGAGTAGAATAGGAGTGAATACATAGGATTTGAAGAAGGGACAAGGAGCTTTTGCAATTTCCATAAGTTTCAAAAACCCTAGATAGGGTTTCCAGATAACTTCAACAAAGATAGAAAATATATTTGTTAAAATTCCATACAACCAAAAGAAAAAACTTACATGATGTTCAGTTAATAGGTTACGATGGTTATTTCTCTTTTATCACTTATATTGTATGTTATAGGTCAAGTGTCAGTTTTTTAAAAACCTTAATCTTTTTCTTTCAAAGAAAAAGGAAGTTCATAGAAAGTCCACAGCTAAATGACTCAAATGTCAGTCTTTCAGGTTCACATGTCCATTTATTATCTATGGCACTAATAAAATTATTACTAACAATATTAGTAGCTAATATTTATTGAACATTTACTATGAGCTAGTCATTGTGCTGAGTAATTTGTGATCATACCTCACTTTGTCCCCACAATAACTCTGTCAGATAGTTACTATTATAATCCACATCCTGCAGAGGAGGAAACTGAAGCTCATGGAGATGAAGTCAACTTACCAAGAACATGCAATATATAAAAGTAGATCATGGAGAGGAACTCAGGTTTTTTTGAGTCCAAAACAGACAATTTTGACTACTACCAAACCGACTCACCAAAATTTCTTTCCATCCTTTTACTGAACAACTATAATAGAATAAAAAACCAGTTTTAATTTGAAAAAGAAGGTATTTGATGGAGAAAACAAGTCTGCTTATCAAGAAATGCTATTTCTTCATGGGAAATAAATATCATGTCCAAAGAATCACCAATGTTATAAAAAGAATTTGCAGAGAGGGCAAGAGAGATTTTTCTCTCCCAACCCCCAACAGTGACAACAGAGTAATTTTTATAAGTTCACAACCAGCCCAACTCAGAGTTAGCTGTTGTTTATAACTTAATGCCGCAGAAGTCAATTTATTGGCAATATTAACCAGTTCTTCTGCAGTGCAAAAGTAACTTCCAAATAGAAAATTTTACAGTCAAGAACTATTTAAATTTTTGGAATATTTGGAATTAAATAAAATTTGGAAACTTTTTATTCAACGTGGCTAATCTCTTCGGGGGTAAACTGCCAAATACCTCATATTAAAAGAGTACTTGATAAACTATAACACATATATTCAATATGCCTATAGAATGGTACACTTCTTGACTAAAAGATAAAGCTTGTAAGAAATCAGAATGTTGCCAATAATTTTGCTGTGCATAACTCCATAGAGAAACCCAAATTGATATGCCAATAAAAATCACATTCCCTTTTCCAAGGATTGAATGGGCACAGTAGTGAATAACATAGGCCCAGAAGATAAGTGAGAATATTCACAAACAAGTCAGTGATGGTGCTAATTCACTTCAAACCCTCCGCAGGTCTGCCACCAAATTTTATTCAATATGTATGTAACCCATAAAATCCAGGAGACCTATGTGGTCCAAGACTGGAGTAATACTACATTCAAGAAAATAAAGTCCAAATGCCAAAAGTAATTTTAAAAGTAACTCAAATAATTTACTTCTATTTCTGGAAGACTCCATTTATAATGGAGTCTAGCTCCATTATGAACATAATGAATAGTCTAGCTCTCAACACATGTGATTCTTTTGGTAAATAGTATTGGATATTATGTTGGTAATTATGTCTTTAACTGAATTATCAATTGGGATGTTCTCAGAAATGACCAGGAGCTGAGAGCATCTCTGCCTCCAGACAGATAGGATCATAAACTTTGATGAGTCAAGTAGCCACCTGAAGGCCCACAGCATCCTCACTGATTGCAGTCAAGATGAGTTCTGAGAATAGACTGACCTTTGATGAGATACAATGTGAGTAAACCTGAATTTCTCTCAGGTTCCTAAAAGTAGAAGTCAATATGGGCCCAAGGTAAAGAAGCCTTCCCTGTTGTTTCTTAAACTGATCTGTCTCAGAAAGTATAAACTCCTTGCGAGCCTTCTCTTTGCTCATGTTTACCATGCTAATGCCACCAAAGAACTCAAAGCAATAACAAATTAAATCAAGTGCCATTTTTCAAGTACCATGTCCCCCTGCCGCTATCTCAAGAAGCCTTGTATAAGTGCCTTTGCTTTTTTTTACTACTTTCTTCTTCAAAACACCATGTTTCTCTAACAAATGAATACAGCAAGTCATTTTTCACCCACTTAAAATTACCAATATAAAACAACACTTTGTACAGAGCTGATGAGGCAATTGTAAGGGATGAACGATGAATTCTGACATTTATGCCCTGCCCTAATGACTGAGATTTATAACTGTAAACCTCCAGATCTCTGGCTTACGTATGCAAATGTGAGACCAATTAGTGATTCACCTGCAACTGCTAATTAAAAAGCCTGGGGTGATGGATTACCACAAAGCGGGCAGACTAGGGCCTGGCTGTCCAGCATCATCTATTCCCACACAAAGGACACCCCAAGGAGAGAATATCTGAAGATTAGCTCCCTAAAGAGCCATCAGAATTTTATATCTACTAATTTGGAAGAAAAAAAATAACTTGTGTGGGAAAATGTAATTATAATGTAGCTAGAAAATAAAAACAGGCAAAGCAAACCAAATATTGTTGCATCATTAAAAGAGAAAATAACCCTTCTGGGTAATTTTCCCATGGAATTCAGAACAACAACAACAAAAAAAAATTGGAAAAAGTTTTGGAAGAAACCGCATGTGATTCCTTCCCCTCCAATTACAACAAATTTCCACAGTTTTCAACTCAGCAAAATGCCTGAACCAAAGCTTGGCAAATAGTAGAGAATAAAATTGTTAATAAAATAAAAAATTCAAGTCCAAGCCTTCCAGACAGCTAGGTTGAATAGGTTCTCATATTACTTAAACTAAGTTTGGAGATATTTATTCAATATCTGACTTCCAGTTTCAGCTGAAATAATCTAATTAAAAGTCAGATTAAAAAAAAAAACAAAACCCACCCTGCTTCTCAGAGTCCACGAACAGCTGCATCTATAGACCTCAAGCTCCCTCCAGTATCAAGTACGAGGATATCTCTTCCTTTGTCAGCCCTCTGGCTCAGTCACAGTCATATGTTACCAAACCATTGCTGTGGCCACAGCGCCTTATGATCTACCATCCCTCAAATCCACACCTCTTCATGATTCTCATGCCTTAACTCAAAGCACAACCACAGCATCAGCTACTTGGACCAAGGGCCAGGCTTGTGGCCACAAAGACCTCGCCTTCAAAGGGCTGCTGAATGCAGGGTCTTTTTTGGTCAGAAGCATCTCTCCCACGCAGCCACCCTCGTGTATTCGGGAAGTACCAGGGTTCCTGCTGAATGGCTTCCTGCATACAGCATCCTGGAGGTATGGAGAGCCTAATGAGGTGTCATATAAAAAATACTCCTTAATGAAGTGACCTCTGAGGAGAAACAGCAGATGGGCAACATCAGTGAGCTACTGGCAGGAAAATCTAGTAGATGCTCATTAGGTTTACTTCATCAGTAAATATCACTGCCTTGGAGAAAGAAGAAAGCCCTTTGCCAAGGTATGTCAAAATCCTGGACTTTTAGCCTCACAGCTACACCACCCTGAGTATCCTGTTTGCTTCACTTTGTTTATTGTCCCTTATGTTCAACTTGTATGCTATTTAGTTTTACCCTCAGAAGTACCAATATTTACAGTAAAAATAGATTACACGTTTAAATATTTGCTGAGTGCCTACTATGTGTCAGGTGTTTCTTGCTGCATTATATCCACGAACCAAATGAGGTTGTAACTTGCTCTAAGTCATTAAATGATCAGGTAGTTGAGAAGGCATTCAAGCTCCAGACCTAGCCCTTTCCCTGACATTGCAGCTGCCACCCACTATTTGCAGAGCCATTTTCTCCCCTGGCTTTGCCTCCTATTACTTTTCATTTGAATGTGCTCCTTATTCTTTTTGAAATCATCTTCTTGTGGATTTTACCTGTTTATCCCTGCTTTCCTCATGCTTCTGTTTTCTCTATTTTCCCAGTCCTCTACATTTCTTTCTTTATACTCTCTTTACCTTCCACTTCCAATTGCTTTCCCCTTGACACTGGGAACCCCAAACCCTCACCTTACCAATAATATCAGGTAAAGACAAGTGGTCTGCCCATACTGTCTAGCATCCCCGCCTACAATTAAAGAAACTAAGAAGTTAGGGAGAAGTTAAGCAACAAATTTCGAGGACCCACTGCTAGTAGGGAGTGAGATTCAGTATAGAAACTAATCTTCATTCTTACCTTAGTGTTATTCCTACCTCTGAACTTTCCTCTCATGCTCCTTGATCATAATCACATAGCTCAAGTTCACTTTTCATCACTGACTAGTTTTCCTGTATTCTTCCAACCTTACCTCTGCCATACTGTCCAACAATTTTCAATACAAGTGCTCCAGATACGAGTCCCTGAGGCCACAGACCTTGGTTTATTGGCTTTGGCGCAGAGTTGGAGCTCCATAAGTGATTACTGGATGAATAAATAGATACTGTTTGTTCTAGATTTCTCCACAGATCTCCTCACACACCTTCCCCATTCCAACCTACACTATCTTGAAGTCCTCCCTGGCTGGAATGCTTCTCCCCAAACGCACACTTCTCGCGGTGTATTTCACCTGCACTTAAAGGACAAGCTCCAGTCTGCTCTCTTCCATGGAACATTCACTAAGCACTTCAATTTACTTGGATTTTTCTCATGCCTGGTCTCCTAAAGTAATTACCATCTCCATACATAACCTAATTTAGAATTTGATTATATGTCATTTTGCTTCATTCATCTTAGTTTTATCACAAGATCTTTAGGAATAAGTGCCAATTCTTATGTTAAAATATCTGCTTGTAACTAGAGCTCTGTAGATCACAAAGTACTTTTCTCATACAATGTTACCTCCTTTAATCCTCTCAGCAACCCCAGGAAGTAGGTAGATCTGCATCTGCCTAGTTTTGTGAGCCTCAGAGCCAAACTCTTTCTTCATCTCACTGCTGCTCTGCCCTTTGGTGATTAGTACTAATACACATGTCCATGCGCTGAAGAACCGATACATACATTTGGTAGCAGTTCACATTTTCTCTTTAACCATAGGTTTTTTGAAGGGTAGCAGAACATGCCAGCCCAAAATATGCCTCTTTGGCATAAGGATTATTTTGAGCTGCAGACACAAGTGAAGCTCTGAAAACAGAGTAGAAGTTACCCTTTTGTAAGGGAAATTTACATTAGAAAGGAAACGTACCAGGAAGAGAACTATTACCAGAGATCACTTTTTTACCTGAGACTTATCTACAGGGCAGGGCAACCTCTGTTTTGTTTTTATTAAGATATAATTGACATATAACATTATACTAGTTTCAGGTGTACCACATAATGATTCTCTATCTATATATATATTATGAAATGATCACCACAATAAGTCTAGTTAATATCCATCACCTCACATAGCTACATCTTTTTTTTTGTGTGATGAGAACTTCTAAGATCATGGTAATCTTTGGTTACCAATCATCTCCTCTTCTCATCGTCCCATGAACTGCCTTCCTCACTTTGAAATCCCAGACCCTATCCCTCTCCCTAGCTCAGGATGGTATAGGAGCCTCAATCTTTGGGCTGCCTTTTGAGTCTCATATCTTTGTGGGGCTCCTGTATGTACCCATGTCATTAAAATTTTTGTATCTTTGTTTGTTTCCTCCTGTAAGTCTGTCTCTTTTACAGGGGCTTTTAGCAAAGAACAATGAAGGTTAGGGGGAAATTTATTTTTTCTCCCCTACACTTTTGACATTTATGTTCCACCACTTTCTTAATCTACATTTTTTATCCTTCTTTTACTCTTAATCCTCTATATCCATTTATCCCTGTCACAACAAATTAAATGCATAATAAGGGCTGTGAATTTCTTTAACTTGGGCTTTAGGTCATAAATTCACTACACAGTTAGAATTTTAAGGGGACTAAAGCCATTACCATGTATCTATGGTCAAGAGGACTTAGCACTTGATCACTTAGGTTGCCTTAGATTATCCCAGGACCACTTGAGGAAATTAAAGGTATTGGTTGCTTGTTCCACCATAAAGATAAACTAGGATGAATCAAGTTGATGGGAACTCATTCCCAGGTGAGTATGTTTTCTGCGTTTTGAAAGAGTTTGGGTGACAGAAGTTCAAAAGGAACTCAAAGGAGATTCTTGTAAAAGAGTTTTAGAAGAAGACCTGTTGTTTGCTGGCCTCTACCAGAATCAATGCCCAGCAATGATCTTGAATTGAAGGAGCCTTCTTCTTAGGCTGACTAAATACACACCAACATCCTCATTCTGTCAGGGAATTATTGTTTCCTCATTCTGTCAGGGAATTATTGTTTGGGATAACGACTTTACATTTCAAAATTCTAACTCCCTTATTCACTAAGTATATGCTCTGACAAAAATTTTTTGCCTAATTGTACTTTTTATAACATGTACTTCTATGCATACTGTAACATGTAATCACCATGAATACTGCTTGTTTGGGGGACAGGTTGGGGCAGCCAAAGAGAAAAAAAGTTATGTAAGAATTTAGAAAAAAAGTTATGTAAGAAAGTTATGTAAGAATTTAGGTTTTTAAAAATAAAATCCTGAAACTATTCTGAACAATACTATAGTAGTGAATACATGTCATCATACATTTGTCAAAACCCATGGAATGTATACCACCAAAAATAAACCCTCATGTAAACTTCTGGTGGTAATGATGCATTATCATGTCCTTGATAGTGATGTATCAGTATATGTTCATCAATTGTAACAAATGTACCACTGTGATGCAAAATGTTGATAGTTGGGGAGGTTGCGCATATATGGGGGTATGGGTTATACAGGAAATCTTTTACCTTCCATTCAATTTTTTTGTGAATCTAAAACTGCTCTAGGGCTTCCCTGGTGGCGCAGTGGCTAAGAATCTGCCTGCCAATGCAGGGGACACGGGTTTGAGCCCTGGTCCGGGAAGATCCCACATGCCGCTGAGCAACTAAGCCTGTGTGCCACAACTACTGAGCCTGCGCTCTAGAGCCTGCGAACCACAACTACTGAGCTCACACACCACAACTACTGAAGCCAGTGTGCCTAGAGCCTATGCTCCGCAACAAGAGAAGCCACTGAAATGAGAAGCCCGTGCACTGCAATGAAGAGTAGCTCCTGCTCGCCACAACTAGAGAAAAGCCCGCACGCAGCAACAAAGATCCAACACAGCCAAAAATAAAAATAAATAAATAAAACTGCTCTAAAAAAGTAAAGCCTATTAAAAAATGAAATCAAACTTCTCTTACTATACATACACACATGCATATGTTCTAGGAAACATTTTTTTTGTTTGATGAGATGTCAGAAATATTCATGCACCTTGGGACTTCCCTGGTGGCGCAGTGTTTAAGAATCTGCCTGCCAATGCAGGGGACACGGGTTTGAGCCCTGGTCCGGGAAGATCCCACATGCCATGGAGCAACTAAGCCATTGTGCCACAACTACTGACACCCGCGTGCTCTAGGGCCTGCATGACACAGCTACTGAGCCCGCAAGCCACAATTACTGAAGCCCGTGCGCCTAGAGCCCATGCTCTGCAACAAGAGAAGCCACCACAGTGAGAAGCCCGCACACCACAAAGAAGAGTAGCCCCCGCTCGCTGCAACTAGAGAAAGCCTGTGTGCAGCAACAAAGACCCAACGCAGCCAAAAAAAAAAAGAAATATTCATGCAGCTTGATTGCATTGTTTTTACTCTGAGATTATGACATTTCAGTATAAAGGAAACAATGAAAAGCAGGCTCCAAGAAAGACACCAAGAAATCCACTAAAAGAATTAAGTCTGATTCCCAATAACTGTGGGAAAACCTCAACAGAAATTCAGCCAGTATATTATCAATTTTTAATTTAACAAATATATCATCAAGATTTACTAGCTAGAAGAGATGAGGGGTAGGAATTGATACTTGCACAGCCTTTTTCAATCTTCGGCAGTAACCATCCCTTAGGAAAGAATGCTTTCTTTTATTTTCTGCCTGTGATCCATACAGGCCCAGGCTTACAACCTGTCAACAACCTCTTCCAAGCAACCAGCAAGTGAAAATCTTCTGTCGATAAACAGCTCACACACGTGTCTACAGCATCAGAGTAGCTTCTTTCTCAGGTTCTCTGCTGGCACAAAGGACCAGGCTTTATCATGAGCAGTTCCAATAAAGTAGCTGCAACCAATTTATTAGAAAATAGCAAGACAGTAATCTAGACAGTGCTGTTTCTCTGCTGTTATTACATCTACTCCTCCCTCAGCACTGGCTTCCTGAAGCTCCCAATGGTCTCATTTTTCTTTTTTTTTTTTTTTTTCCAATGGTCTCATTTTTCAAGTCATTTGTCTACTTCCAACTAACCTTGGTAAAAGATTCTAGTGATAAATACATAATGACTAAACCAAGTCTTCCTTAACTCATTCATGCATGCTGAATTAATTATTAATTTTCCAAACATGCTCTTCCTGGGCTCCCATTACTTATTCTTTCAATTCCAGCTGGTCAAGGGCTCAAATCTGCATTATCTTTGGAATTACAACTAGTGAGAAGGAAAGTAGAATGGTCAGAAAGCAGAGAGAAGGAAACCTGCTATTCTTAGAAAACGGTCAGAGGCCATCTCTTATCCCAAATCCTCAAAGACAATGAAAGGAAAAAAAAAGAAAAAAGAAAAAGAAAAGTACCGTGACTATAATCCACCCCTGTAAGTATAGTAAAACTATCATAAGAAGGCCCAATCTTATTTCTATTTCTATGGAAATTTCTTTGCCTATCAAATAAGAGTCAAGATTTTTACCTTATTGTGGTGTGACAAGCCTTGCTCTTAGGTTGGGAGATCATTTAGAATTGTCCTAATAGTTTGCTCCTATATATCTGAAGAGAAAGAAAAAGCCCAAGGGTAAGAAATATTTAGACAGCAAAGAGCATTGAGTTCCTTTGATAGAAACCCTGTAATTCTTTTCCTCTTTTCTCTCCATCACCAGCTCTTCATTTCAGGAGGAATTGGAGACAAAAAATCTTGAGGTTAATCAGAATACAGTTCCCATGTAATGCATTTCGTGTGTCTTCTAATGATTCCTAACAAATCCTAATACGTTAGGAAAAGTGGTCATAGCTGCTGGGGCTTCATTCTGTCAAAAAACTTTCCCCCTGTCCTTAGTGAATTTGGCTTTTTTCTAGACCACATTCAACACTTATCCAATTAACTAAGTCTTCAAAACATCCCATACCCCCAGGGGGAAGCGAATGGGGGTATAGATGAAACAAGATTGGCCATAAGTTAATAACTATTGAATCTGAGTGATGAGTATATGAGTTTATTATACTACTCTGTCTACTTTTGTATATTTGAAATTTTTCCTAATAAATTTTCCATAATAAAAAGTGTCACCCTCCATCATCTCAGGAAAGTGTAGTATTTTAAATAAGTTCTGAAAAATATCTTCCAGAAAATACTATATGCCACAGTTATCCTAAATTCTGTCCCTAAGCATAATAGCACAGTCCTTCCTTGTCCCTTACTGCAGATAATTCAGTTTACATGCTCTTTCCTTACCTCTACTCTACCCTTCTCTTGCACTTTAGTAAACATGATCAGTTGTTTTGACCAGCCTGTTGTGAATTATTAGTTCCATGCCTCCCAATACTGTGCACATTTTAAAAGAGGCTAGGGAAAGCAAACCCTAAAAGAATGGCTTGCCAACTGACAAATTAGCTGGGGAGATCATTTGTGGGCAGGTCTTCAGTAACGCCTCTGTAATAGATGCTGTCGGTGTCCTGCCCAGATGCCCTTCACCAGCCAGGGCACCATCACTTAGTTGAGAGTGTTGGCCACAGGTGTGCCAGTAAACGTTTAACAACTAGTTCTTGGTGGGGGTGTAGAAGTTCTTGATTTGTATCTTTTGTTGGTTTTCATGATGCAAATGCGCCCATTATGGCTGATTCCAAACTACCAGGATGAGGTGACTGAATGGGGAGTTAGGAAGCAGTGCACACAGCCAGCTTTTATGAGCTGTATGAGCCGACTCCAGCACACCACTGGCTGCAATGGCTGCACACAGCTGTTCCATTCTTTGGGGAATGCCCCCCATTTTTCCTTCCTACTCCCACTGAAGGGAGTCAGCTCTCAGTCTTCGTGCAGGGATAGCCTGCAGACAATGACTAACTGATATGGAGATACAAAATCTCAGCCCTCTTGCCTCAAGCATAGTTAATTCTATGATGTGATTTATTCCTTACCTCCATAAATCAGATTATGTTCCTTGAGACTGTATCACTGTTCAGCGGTTTCCTCTTTCCTATTCAGTTTCCCTCAATTATGAGAAGGCTTTTTTCTTTAAAGAGCATAACCTTAGTAAATTACATGTAGCAGAATGCCTACCTCAGGCTCTGCTTCTAGGAAAGCCAACCTAAGATACTTTCGTAACATACTCCAAGGGTTAAGCTTTCCTAAACTTTCCCTCCAAGGAACCTCTAATGAAATGAGGAAATAATTCTAATTCTAGGAAATCCAGAAGTGTAACCCAAAGCATTCAACTACAAACCCCACATTTTGAAATCTATTTCACAATAAGCATGCAAACATTTAAACTATATTTCATAATATTTGTGTTTAACATAAAACATGTCTTCTTTTTTTCCCCCAGAATTCTTGACTAGAATCAATGCTCCAATGCTCCAAGGTCCTGGACTGTCCCATGGCTGTTCCAATGGTCCCATGGCTGTTCCATCCCTGAAGACATGCACACCCCAGTCTGATAATCCTGAGTGGGGGGAATCTCCACTCAGAACCTAGATGCTCAGCCTCCAACTCCAGAATGTCCGGTATGGTTTGCCAATCCTTTAGAGACTATCTCTTCAGCACTACAAGCTCATAACACTCTTGTCCAAAACACAGTATCAGTAAATCCCAGTTTCTCCTTTAATCAGGAAGGAAAGGAGGGAGGGAGGAGAAAGGAAGCAATTCAGTCATTGATTGTTAGAACTTGAAGTGATCTTTAAGCATTCTTTCTAGTCTTCTGTTCTACTGAGGAGAAAACTGAGAATTGAGGCATAAAAGTAATTTGCTGAAGGTCAAGAAATCAGTCAAAGCTGGAACCAAATTTGTCATGTCTCTGGATTCTCCGGCCAGAGGTCTCTCTGCTTGACATGTGGGCTGTCCTGATTTTGAGGACAGCCTTAGTTGGTATCAGTACAGGAACAGAAAGATGTGTAGTCTGTGGTGACTCAGTAAAATGTCTCTGCTGATACCCCAGAGTGGGGTGCTGGTTTATTTAGCAAGGCAGCCTTCAGGCTCCAAGTGTTTCCAAGTGAGAGTCAGAAACTGCTTCTTTATCCAAAAGGAGACCTAAGTGAGAATTGTCTGGTACTTCCCAGCTGGAGTCCCTTGATAACAGATGGTCTGAGAATGCCCTCTGGTGACTTTCTGCTGCGTGTTCAGGCAATTTAGAGACAGGAGGTGACTATGGAAAAGGACACAGAGAAGCTGGACTCCTGGAAATGGACACCTGTGGCGTGGGTGTTCTATGAGAAAACTGTGGCAGGATCCAACCAGGAAGTAAGGTAAATACATAATACATGGTTATGCCTCTGTGGCATTTGTCTTCTGTTCTCTAATGATGACTATAATCCTCTTTAATTACACAATTATTTCAATACTTATGAACCCATATTAATACAGGCATAGAAACAATAACAAATTGGTAGGCATAAAATTCTTTAACACAATTTTCATTTAGGCATATCCTTCTCCAGTTTGCTGTATAATGTGATCACCATTTCCCAAGAAAATGAACAAAAGCATACCCTTAGGTCTTTGGAATGGAATCCGTCTTCTCAAGGCCACTGCCATCTCATTTGTGGTGATATATATTTGAGAAAAAGAAGACTGATGCTGGGCTTCCCTGGTGGCGCAGTGGTTGAGAGCCCGCCTGCCGATGCAGGGGACGAGGGTTCGTGCCCCGGTCCGGGAAGATCCCACATGCCGCGGAGCGGCTGGGCCCGTGAGCCATGGCCGCTGAGCCTGCGCGTCCGGAGCCTGTGCTCCGCGACGGGAGGGGCCACAACAGCGAGAGGCCCGCGTACCGCAAAAAAAAAAAAAAAAAATACTGATGTTTGTGCTCCAGGATATATCCCTGAAAAAGTTGAAAGGAGTGTTGAGGTGAAGCAATGGGAAGCAGGGAGACTCCAGTGCAATGAAAGGTTTTCTACAACTATGACCTAGATATGTTTGACACTTATATGGATTCAAAATATAAAATGTTAGGTTTGGAAAGGAGACCATCCATTTCAACATTCCCTCACACCAGGACTACTAATAGTAATAACTGTCATTTGTCAAATATTTGCTAGGTGCCAGGTAATGTGCTAAGCACTTCACAGGGATTAATTTAAGTCCTCAAAACAACCACAGAAAAAAGAAACTTGTTATTATACAGGTGAGAACTCTCAGGCATGGAGATATTAAATAAACTGCCCAAGTTCACACAGCCACTAGAGAAACCAGAACTCAAACATCAACCAGTTCAAGCTGCAAGCCCGTGCTTTTAGCCATCCTGACATATGGCCTCCACAACTCTCCTAAACAGCTGTCCTGTCCCCTTCTCCTTGAATTTATCCAACAATGAGCAATCATTCTATTATCTGACAGCTCTTATTGCTTAAAGAACTCCTGTCGCCCCATGCTTTGTACCGTTTGGTCCTATTCTGTCTTTTAGAACTATGTAGGAGGCTAATCCCTGTTCTACTTGACATGCCTTTAAATATTTGAAATCAAGTATCAGGTCACCAGCCCCATCTCCCAGCCTTCTTTTTTCCAACCTAACCCTCCCTAAGTCGTCCAACTCTTACTTGTATAATTAGTTTTCCAGGCTTTTCACCTTTGGGGTTCACTCCAGCTTGTTATCACCTCTCCCCACAAAATACAAATCTAATGTCCAGTGCTGTCCAACACTCTAAGTGTAGTCTGACTACAGCAAAGCATAGTGGGACTATTACTTCCTTTGTCAAAACCATATTTCTAATTTAAAGGCAGCTGAAGATGACCTTGATTCTCACAGCCGCCTACATCCAGTTGATATTCAGGCAGCGCTCACAGTCAGCAAGAATTCTCAGCCTTTCTCATCCAGAAAGTGAGACCTCCCCCAGCCCACAAATGCACACTACATATTTAACCAAAAGGAAGAATTTATTTATTTTAAACTTCATATTTTTCTTTAATCTCATTTCTTAATGCTTCTTTTCTATTAACATCATCCAAATCTCAGGTCAAGATGTTCAAAAGGTGGGGTCCACAAATAGAGCCCTGCAGCCTCCCTCCCAAATGCCCTTTGCATATCACCATCAACTGGCCATGAGTCCTCCTAGTTTAACTATCACCCAGCTCATACCACAAGGACGTCATAAGAGACTCTATCAAAGGTCTTCCTGAAATCCAGACACATTTTGTCTGTGGCATTTCCCCTCCCCACCAGTCTCCCCACTCTATCAAAAAAGGAAATGAGGTTAGTTGGGCATATCTTATTTTTAAGTAAACCCACATTTAGTGAATCCATATTTATATGTGCCAACAAGCTCGATAGGATTTTTTTCAGAAAATGAAAAATTCCTCCAAAAAAGCAAATTTTGAACAGATTTGAACAAAGAATCGACATTTTAGCTATATATTTTTTCACTTTTAAAAGCACTTGACAAAAATACATTTTCAGGACCATCAGTGCCATCACAGAGCTCAGAATTTATGAGAGTATAAACACCACTTAATCCTACACTTCCAGACTACAATTACACTTTAAAACTGCATTAACTGGGATTGGAATGTTTTCTGAATCACTCTCTCACCAGAGAAATAAATCTCATTAAAACAATTTGATACCTGGGTTGAGTTCTATAGTCAGTACATATAAGTTCCACTTTCTAGAACTTTTAGAGCTGTCATTCTGGACAATGAAAGTTGAATTGGCACTGAAAGATTTCTATATCATAGACAAAGATTCCATTGCATAAGCATTCCATACATACCAAAATTTAAATATTGAATGAAAACATTTTTTAAAGATATTATTTATCAAAAGTAATATATCATTTAGAATATGTCAGGCGTGTGCTGAGAGTTTTACAAATATTAACTCAATTTAAACTTCATAACAATTATTTGTGATAGTTGCTTTTATTCCTTCATTTGAATGAGGGGACAATGAAGGCACAGAGAGGTTAAGTGACTTGGCCAAGGACACACAGCTAGGAAATGTCATGGAGCCCCCATAGTGAAAATTAAAAGTTTTATACTTAAAACTCAAATAAAATAATTTATAGATATTCCATTACCTCTCTGGGCATTCCCCAAATGTCCTAAATACTTTTATATTTCTCCTCACATCAACTGGCAATGTTATGTTCATCTTCCTAAAAGAACAGGATAAAAATGTAGAGAATAAGAAAAATTAAGCAATGTTCAGGGCCATGCATGGCTGGTTTTAGTTTAAAATTCTTGAAACATTTAGTTTCAATTCACTGACTTCATTTCAACTCCTGATCCTTATGGCAGCCCCAATGTCTGCTACAATGCCTGGTCTTTAGTAGGTACTAAATAAATCTTTATTGAATTCAATTAAATTGATTTGTTTTTGAGGCATTTCCAAGCTGCCACATATAAAAGTAGTAATAAGAGCCCCAACAATGATCTCAAATTTTCTTTCCAAGTCCTGTTAGGTTACCCTCTCTCTTACAAAAGGTTTAGACCTATATTTCTATATAAGCAGATTTTGGATACTTGGCCCCAGAAAGGAGAGTATGCTCTAAAAAATTATAAGAGAACCAAACATAAACCCCAACAGAATACCCTAGATTGGTTATATTTCATGCAAATTTGAAATGTGTGATATTTAAAAATTAATAAAATCTCTTCATGTTCAAAATTTGAAGTAATGTAAATCTCCCAAATTTAAGTTCTTTTCAAGGATCACATAATTTCAAAGCTGCCAAGCCAAATGAATTGTGAAACTGAGTTGAGGCTATTGCCTAAATTATGCAAGTTTTAAATTACGCAAAGTCTTCAGGGCCACATCCTTTTCATAAAATGCCACCAGCCTCTACACATCACCACAAGACAACACAAATGAAACATTACTTTATAGCTTGATGGCTAAAGCCTTGGAGGCTAAACAGACTCAGAAGCCTCAAGCCAAAAAGCTGTCCTCTACTTCTCAAAAATCTATGGCACTACAGAGAACAATGCCAGGACGCAGGATGCAAAGATGAAAATTAAACTGAAGAGGCCCATGACCGATTTGTACCCACACATCCAAATGTTGGTGGTGATGGCCTTGAGACAGCAGGCTCCTGGAAGCTCAGAGAACCAGTTATCCACCAAGCTCTCCAGCCCTAACAGAATCATAAGTTCTCAGACTTCATCTGGATGAGAAACCACAGCTCTCTCAGAAGCCACATCATTTGAGGGTGAGAAATGTTGACAGATAAACAAGTCACTAAATGACAAAGTGAGCTTCGCCTATTGTGCACTGGAGCAATAGCTGGAAATGTCTCTGACCAGTTCCACACAGCTAAGCAAATACTCACATTCAGAAAGTGTGAGGGAGGGAGCAGAGAGAATAACAGTCTATCATTTCCTCTCACATGTTCACTAAAATTGTCCTTGGTCCCTGTTCCATGGAGTCATTAGAAAGCAAGAACAGAACAAAAATTTTAAAAAAAGAAAGGAATTGGGGCAAAGATTGGGGGTGACCATGAAGCAAATGGGGCTAGAAGTCTTTTACAAGGGTGTATGCATCTGCAATAATACGTTGCTTCTTTTCTTAGGTTTTATCCTTCCATGGCCCTCCTAACTAGGGGAAAAACTAAAGCCAGTCACTTTTGGTGCCTGTATCAACCTTGTAAGACACACTAAATTCTTCATGTAATGCATAACTGTCAGCCTCCCTCACTCATCCGCACTGATTTTTCCAATTAACCACGACAGGCATTTCACTCAAGCCGCCTATTTTTACTCAAAGGCCAGGTCCTGAAGAATGAGAATTCAGGCAGCTGCTGACACTTCTTTTGTCATACAAGCTGCTCTAGACAAACAATATTGACTACAAATTTGTCAGGACTTTCTATGGCCATCAATCATTCCTGCCCTTTTGCCTTCTTAGGTGCCCCTGAATTTCCTCTCACCCCCATCCTTAAAAACATAAATAAATAAAGCAAAAAATTAAAATCCCTCAAAGTTCGAGTCAGTACATGTCCTCAAGTATCTGGAATTTGAAGGTTCATTTGTTATAACTAATGTATCCCTTACATAGGAAATTAAATGCTATAAAATGATACACTGCCTCAGAGAAATGAATGCCATAGCCTCATGTCAGAATGCTTTGGGGTTTGTTCTTTTCACTCTTACACAAGATCTCAGAAAGCGCAAGACAGGCAAAGATTTAATCCACCGGTCCCAAACTCCAATAGCTTCAGTGAACAGAATTGTTGATGTAAATTATAAAAATCCTAGGTGTAAGAAAGTCGGGACCTATGGAAAATGGGGTGTGCATCCCCACTCAGTTTCTCAAACACTGTGCTAACCAAACAAAGCACATCTGAGGGCTAAATTCACAGCATGTGCTGTGCTGCCAGTTTGCAGCCCCTGGTTTAGTACACACAATGTGTACTGTGTATTATAACTCCTCCTTTCTCTCCTATAGGCACATGTGTATTTTTGTTTCAGATTGAAAGAGAAAGGGTAGAAAAAAGAATACTGACTCTTAGTTTATATATAGTTCATACAGGCAGGATTCAGAGGCGTCAGCTTCTGCAAAAAGAAAAAGAGCTCCTGCACCCATATTCCTTGATAATCAAGATTCCTACAGTAGCAAACACTTTTAACTTGGTCCCCCTCTCCACTCTGTGAGCACTAAAACAATTCCATTACTCAGAACTGCTACTCTCCCTAGTTACTCCTCAAGCAACCAGAGATGTAGTTACTCCTGCTCAGAAAAGGCTATGACTGTTTCCAAGAGCTCTTCTGCAGAACTCGAATTAGGCCAAGGGTCCCCACTATGGCAAGTTCTAAGGAAGGCTGGCCTGGGTCTTCTAACAAAATGGCTGACAACAGCACCAGAGCCTCCAAAGTTATGGTGGACTTGAATGAGAAGGAATTCATTTTTTCAATTAAAGTTTAAATTTTTCTTCTCTCCCCAAAAGTTTTCTCAGCCAACATGCTAGCCATCTGTCAGCTCAGATAATGAAGATGAACAGGAATGGGATACAGGCATCCCTTTCCTTACTGCTCTCCTCCTGCACCTCTGTCACTTGAAGACACAAACTGTTCTCATATGATGAAATATAGGCTGCTTCCTCAGCACGTTTGGGAGGTACATACACAATTATAATGTTGTTTTCAGTTTTGATTCATAATAAAAGCTAAAGTCAACATGATTAAATATAAAGCAGACATCTCAAAGCACATCTAGTTAATATAGAAGCTAATTTCATCTTTTTTTTCTTTTTCCTGATGTATGAAAACTAGTCACAAACTGATGTAGACTCAAAGTAGGAGACAGGGGTGGGGAACGGGTCTCAGGATCTGGCCCTTTTGGAGCCAGTGCCTGAAACACAAGGAGAGAGTATCTGGCCTGAAGCCAGAGGTAGAATCATTGCAACAGACAATGCAACCAATTTGTTTTATGGGGAACGAGTTAGGCAACCTACTAAAAACCACAGGCCTGATCTACATTTTTTAAACTTCTGACCATGTCAAGAAAAGTTGCTTAACTCTTCTCTGCCCTGTTCTTTCAACTCTCAGAGCTCCATCAGACTCAATCTCTGCCCCTCCCCCTAATTTAGATATGAGTGAGGGTGCCCAAAACTGCACAACTATCAGAGTATCCTGGAAAGAAAGTCTTTTTTAAAAAATGAAGGTTCTCTGCCCTAACCCCAGGTCTCACCCTTGGCCTATTAAATCAGAAATCTGCAGCCTGAGGCAGTTTCAGGAAAGTATCTAGATGAATCTAATGATCAATCAGATTTAGGAATCACTGGCCTTGAGCAAAAGGACAAACATATGGCACATGAGTCACTTCTTCTACTCCTTTGTCCATGGCAGACATTAATAATCAATACAAGCACTCTTCCACTGAGCCTAGCCAAAGTCTCAGAATTCCTCTCCATGTGGAACTCCAGGCAGCCACCACCAGTCAGTGAGAGCTGGCTTATAAATTGAAACCTATCCGCCATCCCTGAGTGAGAATCAACTAGCCCAAAAACATTTTGTGCTCAGTTGCACCTTTAGCCCGGCACGTAGAATGGCTCCATTGTACGGTAGTCCCCCCTTATCTGCGATTTCGCTTTTCGGTTTCAGTTACCCGTGGTCAACTGCAGTCTGAAAATATTAATTGGAAAATTCCAGAACTAAACAATTCATAAATTTTAAATCGTGTGCCACTCAAAGTAGCATGATGAAATCTCACCACATCCTGCTACATCCTGCCCTGGATGTGAATCATCCCTTTGTCCAGAGTATGCCTCCCATTGTTCACTTAGCAGCCATCTGGGTTATCAGATCCACTGTCATGGTATGTTACCACACACGCACTTGTTTTACTTAACCCTTATTTAATAACAGCCCTGGGGCTTCCCTGGTGGCGCAGTGGTTGAGAGCCCGCCTGCCGATGCAGGGTACACGCGTTTGTGCCCCGGTCCGGGAAGATCCCACATGCCGCGGAGCGGCTGGGCCCGTGAGCCATGGCCTCTGAGCCTGTGCTCTGCAACGGGAGAGGCCACAACAGTGAGAGGCCCGCGTACCGGAAAAAAGAAAAAATAAAAAAATAAAAATAACAGCCCTGAAGCACAAGAGTAATGATGCTGGCAATTCAGATATGCCAAAGAGAAGCTATAAAGTGCTTCCTAAGTGAAAAGGTGAACGTTCTCGACTTACTAAGAAATGAAAAAATATCATATGTTGAGGTTGCTAAGATCCACGGTAGGAACAAATGTTCGATCAGTGAAATTGTGAAGAAGGAAAAAGAAATTCGTGCTAGTTTTGCTATCACTCCTCAAAAAGCAGAAGTTATGGCCACAGCTAAGATGGAAAAGGCATTAAATTTGTATGATAGTTTAAGAGAGAGGATGAAAGATACCACATTCACATAACTTTTATTATAGTATATTGTGATAATTGCTCTATTTTATTATTAGTTATTGTGTTAATCTCTTACTGTGCCTAATTTGTAGATTAAACCTTCTCATAGGTATGTATGTATAAGAAAAAACATAGTTATATAGGGTTCAGCATCCACTGGGGGTCTTGGAACGTATCCCTCAGAGATAATAGGGGATGACTGTATAATCCTTTTAGGTTTGCAAAGTCTTTTCAAATACCTGATCCCTTTTGAGTCTCTCAAAAACGTTGTGAGAGGGCTTCCCTGGTGGCGCATTGGTTGAGAGTCCGCCTGCCGATGCAGGGGACACGGGTTCGTGCCCCGGTCCGGGAAGATCCCACATGCCGCAGAGCGGCTGGGCCCATGAGCCATGGCTGCTGAGCCTGAGCATCCGGAGCCTGTGCTCTGCAACGGGAGAGGCCACAACAGTGAGAGGCCCACGTACCGCAAAACAAAACAAAACAAAACAAAAAAAAAACGTTATGAGGTGAGAAGGGCATGTACATTACAGATTTGACAGGTGAGGAAACTGGAAGCTGCTGCAGCTTTTGTCTTGCCCAGAGTAAGAGAGCTGATGAGGAGTAAAGACAGAATATCAATCCTGAGCCCCTGCCTCCCAGACCAGCATTCTTCCTTCTAGATCAAGCTGGGCATGGAACGTTAGGGCAACATTACCACCTGAGCCCAGCAAGAAACAGAGACAATAGAACAAACAGTGCAGAAAAGGGTACGTAGGCTCGAGGGGTTTAGTACGTTGACCAAGGTCACAAAGCTGGAGAGCCAGAACTCTAACCAGGTCTGTCTGACCCTGGGTTCTGTGTGATTTCTGCTTGAATTGTCACCCCTCCCACAGCAGCACAGATTAGGAAAGGGCCTTTCCTTTCCTCTCCTGCACCCCCATCAGTTCTCATTCCCTGCTCCTCCTTCACTCCCTCCTCTCAGCCTAGTACCCTTCCTTCACTAGAATCATCCTCTCAGCCATGCGTACCTCTCCACAGCCTGCCCCTGTTCTTGCCCCTGCTACTGCCTTCCAAAAGCAGAAGGAAACCGCCCAGCTTACTCAGAGCAGCCCCAGCTAACTGACTTAAGATGAGACAAGCACCTTGGCAGTGAGATGTGAATATAAAATTGCAAACAGCTTTTGAAGTTGCAGATCCATAATCTTCTAAGCCAAAGAAGAGGGGTTTGAGTCTTCTCCCCCTTGTCTAAATCAACACTCCAAAGGTCTGAAATGAGTCCAGCCAGTCTTCGGATGTGATCTCACAAGGCCGCCTGCCACACACATGCATTTCCAGCCTGTCGCCTGAGCACAGCCCCCATGGGGCTTGTCATCACTTGATACAGGGGATGTGTTTCTGCTGAAATCAAAGTGAAGGGATGTGCTTTGCTGCCCTTTCATGTTCTCAAATACGTCCTGACTGACGTGGCTGGGACCTTATCTCTTTAAGAAACTAAGCACTTTCAAGTTTAGGAGAAGGATTCTGAGGGTTTCAGAACACAGGGGCTAGTCAGAATCCCATCTACCACTTACTAGTGAGTAACCTTGGTCAAGTTACTTAATATCTCTTATCTCAACTTTTCCACCTGTAAAATGAAAATCTAACAATAGCACTTTTGTTATAAAGTTGTTGTAAGTGTTAAAATTGTTGATCCATGTAAAGAATTAAGTCCAGTGGCAGATACAGAGGAAGCAATAAGTATTAATCCCACTGTTCATTTTAAAACAGAAACAGAAGATTCAGGACACATATCACAGAATTTCTGGATGTTAGACGGCATCTCAACAGGTCCTCGTAGTATTTTAGGGTCACAGTAAATAGGTTTAGACGGTCAATCATAAAACTCTAATGCTTATGTTATCATTATTTTCAATGAAATGATGCATGCATAGGAAGTAATAAGAATAAAACTTCCTTTAGAATTAAGTCAGCTTAAAATAACAACACTTGCTGAGAATATGCATGATTTTTTAGCTTTTTTATAGTTTACATTTCCAACTTTTCTACAAAAAGCATGCATTATTTTATGATCAGAAAAATTAGAAAAATACATATATAATACATTTAAGGAAAATATGCCTTAGAGTATATAAACACAGTATCTTCAGGAAACTGCAATCAAACAATAAATAAGTACACTATGATTGCATCATGACTTTCCCTACTGACCCAACTGGACATTTCTTTTGGAAAGTTTTAGAGCCTTAAGTCTCCAAATCCAAATGGAAATGGATTGCTCAAATAGTATTGGTGGTACTTTCAGCCCAGAGAAAGACAAAATAATTTTCTGCAGTTGGAGGCCACCACCTGAGCTAGTTCCATTTGTGTATTCATGAAGCCTCAGCCACACAAACCTGTTGATCTGCCACCTGTACAGACACAGAGAGACAGACAGACAGACACACACACACACACACACACACACACATACACACAACCCAAATATTGGGTTTCATTTCCCCTGCTTTGTTCCTATGGAGTACCAGATAGATATTGGCAGACTCTATGTCACTTTTTTCTTGGTGTAGTCTGGAAATTTCAGCATTTTGTCCACTTAAAATAGTTAGAAATATCCTCAATTAGGGCACTATTTTCAACTGGTAAAATATTAATTCTCATGAGTCAAAAAGTGCTAGAGTTCTATAAGTGTGCAGAGTAAAGTTTAAAAACTGATGTCCAAGACCCACTTTGAAGTACTCATATAAGAAAAATCAGAAGCTGTAGTGAATCTAATCTGTTCTTTGGATCTATAAGCAGAGGAACCAGCTGGGTCATTTGGCATGGGACAAAAGCCCCAGGGACCTCAAATGTTGGCTTCTGTTTGATGGTAAATTAGGGGCCTCTCAGAAGCTGAGAGAGGTCTGAGCCAATTTCGAATCTGGAAATTTAATGAATATATTTTAAAATGAATAAATGCTGAAACACAGTGACAAAAATTATATTTTTAATATGTTTACATTTAGCAAATGAATGCTTTTGATCCAAGAATAATTTTAATAAGCACATATATGTCTTCTTTTGAAGATAACTTCAGAAGTCAAATTTTGAGGCCCATCAGTTACGTGAACCTAAAGCCCAGTGGCTCCCTACCCTGCCCCTGTAATGGATCTGAGAAAATTTGAGCAGAGGACAGGGTGAGGACAGCATTCTCTCCAATGCTGATCTGAACTTGGCTCCATCATCCTTGGTCCTGGTGACAGTAAGGCATGGCAAACAAAGGCCTGGATTAAAGACCTCAAATTGAGGGCTGTCCAGGCCTCATGCAGCCCTTGAGCTCCTTTTTCTAAAACTGGGACAGACATATGACATCCAAAGCAAGAAAACCTATCCTGAAATAACTTTCTCTGCTCGTGGGTTATCAAGCTGCTAATGGCCTCATTCTCTTCTCCAATCCCCCTCTAGACTTTGTCATTTTCACACGAGATAGATTTGTTCTAAGACCCCAGCATCCAAAGGTATCAAAGAGGGAAAATTGGTTCAAAGGTATCAAAGAGGGAAATTGGTTCCTCGAAGATGGTGATGAGTAGTCTCAGCTCCAAAGCCCCTCGGGGGTGGGGGGAGGAATAAGATGATGATAGCAACCTATGTAAATATCTGTCCACCAGATGCACAGATAATTACACACTCTGGGCTTTTTTGGGCATCCATGTGATGACTGCCTGACACAGGGTCCCCTGAAGCACAGAAGCAGAAAGACAAAGAAAAGGCCTCTGGGATTTCTAAGTCATGTTAGCTGTGAAAGGGATACAGGGAGAATGATGCACGAGCCTTCCCCGAGTAATCTCATGACAACCTCATCCCTTCCTCTGTTCAGGGACATAAAGATGTTAACTTGGCAACTGTTCATCTCAGGTTCCCACATTCTCCACAATCTGCTCTCACAATGCCTGATGCAAAGTGCGTGTGGTAAATGTCAACCGACCTACATTGGTACTTTGAAAATAAGTTAGAGCTTAGATTCAGAAATCCTTTTTAATTCCTGGTTGGTGAGTTTCCCACTTAGGTCTTCATATATATTCAGTTATTTAATAGCTTGCTGTACATGACATCAGAACATGCCGGTTATGCTTATCTACCGCTCACCTCTCCCCCTTCCCCCATACACACACACACACACACACACACACACACACACACACACACACACCTTCCCAGTTGTAAGAACACTGTTTCCTGTTGTTTCACTTTGTGGTTTGGAGGTTTGAAAAATAATATTTTTTCCAGGAAGAGTATCAGAGAAAAGAAAATACAGAATGATGGATCTATTTAATTTAAGAAAAAACAGAAGTGATTCTCCAAGGAAAAAGGATGGTCTGGCATTAATAGAAGTTCATGCCCACCTAAAAATAAAAAGCCAAATGGATTACTTCATTATAAAAAAATATGTGTTTTCACCCGAGACACAAAGAAGAGATGAAATTTTTTCTTCCTGCTCTCACATGAAGAGAACTGAGTACAAATGCTACTTGGGTCAGAAATAAAACACATTCATACCAAATTGCAGGAAACTATCCTCAGCAGAAGAGACAGCCTACTGAGAATACTGGACCCAGGGCAGTGGTGAGCTTCCATTCCACCTCTCTGCTCAAAAGACAGAGTTTATTCTCTTCCCTTCTTTACATACACACTTCCAAATCTCAGACACTCACCTAATTGTTTTGTAAGCAAGTCTCCAAAGGAAGATTAGGTCACTGAGAGATGGATGGCCACATTCCTTGAAAAACTGTAGAAGTGAAGAACAAATGCACTTTATAACATTCCCCTCAGTATGGAGTTGTCCACGTGCCAGCAGTACTGACCCAGGAGTTGCAAGACATCCACTGTATAAATATGGGCAGCCCCACTGGTCACTGGTCTCCCTCGAATTAGATAAGAGGTTGCTCCCGCAGAATGAGTTATACCAGCAGGACCTGGCCAGATTGCTTTTCATATACTCTACCCTACAAGCCTGTGGTCAGTGCCTTTTAAAGCATCTGGGAGCAATTTAAAAAATGTGTCAAAGGCATCAAGGTAAGTTATCAGGAAGACTAGTGTTCCTTGATAATAACAATAACAACAACAACAGCAACAGATGGCTGCTTTCAAAAAAGCTGAGAAAAAGATCTTTACTTTTCTAAGTCTTTTTTTTCTCTTGGTGCCAAAGCACTTAGTACTTCCATACTCATCATGCACTTTGTAATTGCCTTTACACATCTGTCTCTCCCATTGATTGATGGACTTAATAAAACCCCTGCCCTATTCTTATTCACCTTTTTATTCATAGAGACTTCAGGATAAGTGGAAAGTAACAGACTCTCGATGAATGTTTGATGGATGGATAAATGTATGAAAAAGTAATGTACACCAGAGTACATCAGGAAATAGTATCCAAAATTCTTGAGATAAAAATGAGAGAGATCGTCAAAGTAAAATTTCCCATGCGAATCCTCCAAACACTGGGGTGACTTCATTCTTCCTTAGATTTCATCAGTGATTCATTACAAATAATTCAAATAATTACATGAGCATTCTAGATAACGGACTGTTGAAATGTGCCCTTGTCATCACTGACACTACCAGAAATGTTGGTCATACCCAAAATAGCTATAGTTTGTGTGACTAGGAAAGGAGACACACTGAGGACTCTGGAGGTGATAGTGTCAGTGTCCCTGCAAAGTCTGGAAGTCATCGTCTCAAATATGAGAGCTTAAGGAAGCTGAGGGCAGTTTGTTCTCTTGATCCCAGGGTTAGCACTCACCAAGGGGAAGGAAGTGGGAAGAGGACCCAGGGTCAGACCTCTACAAGGGTGTGAAGTAGATGAAATTTGTCTTCACCTCCTCTTTAACTGCCCTCCTCATTGTCTCTTCACCCACCCTGATCTGTCTGTCCTTAGTAATCACACTGAGGAAATTCCAACAGAGTAACTCATACTAAGGTATAAATTACTTACAATGATTGTACAAGTTAGTTCCCTGTGGGCATTGCCTTTTTAATAAGAAGCAGTGCTGTTACTCTAAGAAATAATAGTGAAAGAGTGGAATTTCTATCATGAATATAGCAAGGGATATGCTTGAGGGATGATGGTCTGTGCCAGCTTGGAGTTGAATAGGTAGCTACCCACTGAATTAACTACAAATGTTTTTTACTCTTCGGAAATTTAGGATTCAGGCCTAGATCGCCTGTGACTATGTGACTATTCCTGTTTGAAAAACAAACACCTCCACCTCCTAGAGTGGTTGATAAAAACCAACAGGTCGTCAGGTTCAGAAACTGATCAGTGATTCTCTAGAGACCCCAAGCGGTCAGAATAGGAATTCATTTTTGTAATAAATAGAACGAAGCAAGATGAGGGAATGTTAATGGGGCAAAATTAAGACCTACAATATGTTGATCTCTATTAAGGAAACATTTGGAACTTTCAATAATGGACAGTTTGAGTCATTTACTTTTCCATCTACTTTTGTTTCTCTATTCTTTCTCTTCTTGATCTGTGTTATAATCCCGTTTGCCTTATGTGCCTTTGAGGGCACTGAGCCTTACTGGGCCCTTATTGTCCATTTTCATTGCTTTACCTGGGTTGTCCACAGAACAAAAACCACCTTGCCCTTCAAAGCATCCAACTGAGAGTTTCTCTCATATATTCAAAGGGCTCCTACATCTTGCTTCACCCTGACACTCACTTGGTCTTTTGTTAACTTGATTCTCATACATACCAACATGTACTCTCAGATAAATACAAGAATATGCTATTGCTGCCTTTGATTTTTCACCCTTCTTCTGCCAGGAGAGTGTTTCTTCAGGGGCATCAAATGGACTCTCCCAAGGGATTCAACTTTAAGTGCTGAGTTTTAGTTTCACAAAGAACTGGATTTCTCAGGTCATTGTGAAGCTCAGGAAACAGAACAGGGAAGCTGGGCGTTCCTGGTGGCACAGCAGGTTAAGCATCCACCTGCCAATGCAGAGGACATGGGTTCAAGCCCTGGTCTGGGAAGATCCCACGTGCTGCGGAGCAACTAAGCCCGGGCACCACAACTACTGAGCCTTCACTCTAAAGCCCTCAAGCCACAACTACTGAGCCCAGGAGCCACTACTGAAGCCTGCGTGCCTAGAGCCCGTGCTCTGCAACAAGAGAAGCCACCGCAATGAGAAGTCTGCGCACCGCAACAAAGAGTAGCCCCTGCTCACCGCAACTAGAGAAAGCCCGCGTGCAGCAACGAAGACCCAGCACAGCCAAAAAATAAAATAAATTTTTTTTAATGTTAAAAAAAAAAGAAACAGCCAAGTTTTATTTCAGAGATGATCCTTCCCAACAAATAAAAATAATCTCTATAGATTTGTGGTAAAAGAAATGTAAGTATCTATTTTAACCTGATGCTTTATTTGGTATACTTTTTATACCTAAATTTTGTTTTACTCTTCCAAATTTTCTTATCTAACTACTAAAATTATATAGATATATATCATATATTAAAATATATACTGACCAATATGTACTAGAAGGACATTTCTCTAGAATTAGATTGTAATTCCTCTTGGCTTTGAACTAATCATATCTCAGTAATAAAAAGAGGTGGATCACCTTAATAGGAATGGTGTGTGGGCTGCAAACACATCATCTATAAATCTTACTGAGCTCTTGCTTTGCCTTGAAGTTCTAGTCCAATATCATAAACAAGTTCCTCTAATTCATTTTTAAAAATCACCACGTCAGATGAAGCCCTTCTCAATTCTGAGTGGTCTGGATTTGAGTAGGTCAGGCCAGTGATAGAAGAAACAGGCCCAGAAGGACCTACTTAATCTGGACTCATCTTTGGGCAGTTTCCTCTCATTCATAGAAGCATAGGATTTCCCAGAAAATCCATCATGTTTGGTCCAAAAAATAAACATATTCAGAGTTATAAATGGTTGATTAATGGGGAGTCATGTCCCAGACATTTATGGTATCAGAGAGCTTTTGAATCAAAGGGTTAAGAGGAGGGGAAAAAAGAAGCAGGTAGACTTTTGCTTTGGTTTGCTTCCTTAGCTCAACCCAGTTTGGAAATAGCAGAGACAACTGAACAACACTTGCCAATATCTTTATCGTGGATATCAAAACCTAGGACCATGATCTTTGTGTAAAAGCAAGCTAGTTTCTCAATCAGTGCTGTGGACTGAATTTTGTTCCCCCCAAATTCAAATGTTGAAGCCCTGGTCCCCAATATGATGCTATTCAGAGATGGAGCTTTTGTGAGATAATGAGGTATAGATGAGGTCATGAGGGTGGGGCACTCATTATGGGATTAGTGTCCTTACATGAAGAGATATCAGAGAGTTTCCCTCTCTCTCTTTCTCTCTCTTCCCACAATGTGAACACACAACAAAAAGGCAGTTGTCCACAACTCAGGAAGACAGTTCTCGCCAGAAACAAATTGTGTTGACATCCTGATCTTGGATTTCCTGCCTCCAGAACTGTGAGAAAAGAAGTTTCTGTTATTTAATCTACCCAGTCTATGGTATTTCACTGCAGCAGCACAAGCAGACTGAGACATTTTGGTATTGCGGAGTGAGATGCTACTGTAACAAATACCTAAACATGTGGAAGTGGCTTTGGAACTTGGAAATAGGTAGAGGCTGGATAAGTTTTGAGATGCAAACTAGAAATATGGATGTTAAAGGTGATTCTGGTGAGGTCTCAGACAGAAATGAGGAACATGTTACTGTAAAGTAGAGGAAAGGCAACCCTTGTTATAAAGTGGTAAAGACCTTGGTGAACTGTGTTCTAGTGTTTTGTGGAAGATAGAACTTGCAAGCAATGAGCTTGGATGTTTAAGTGAGCAGATTTCTAAGCAAACTGTTGAAGGAACAGTGTGGTTCCTCTTGACTGCTGCTAGTAAAATGTGAAAGGAGAGAGATGAAGAAGCAATTGTTAAGCAAAATGGAACTAGACCTTGAAGATTTAGAAAATTCTCAGCCGATTCATATTACAAAAAATGAGAAAGCATGTTCTTTTGAAAATACCAAGTATGTAGCTAGATTATCAACAAAGAGCTTATGAGATTTTATGAGCAGAAACACTGTCAGCTTGAACTGAAGGGCATGGAGACAGGATGAAGTGAAGGAAGGCCATTGAACTTCTTGCACTTGACAGGACTGGAAGATAGAGCTATTTAACTGTGCTATTCTGCAAGAAGAGTGGGAAATGACACCCAGAGATCATCAGAGCCGTGGCTTCAGTTTCACAGGCCAGATGGCCTATACCTGAAGCCTTAGGGGTGGGGCCTCCCAAAGCCTTGGGGGCAGGACCCCAGCATGACAGAGTCATGGGTTGGGACCCTGGCCTAGCAGGTGGGACCCCTGCCTAGAAACTTGGGGTGACACTGCCACCACAGTGGGCCTGGAAGCAGGACATCAAGCCAAAGAGGATTATTCTCAAGTATTAAGAGCTAATGGAATTTGCCTTGCTAGGTTTTGGACATGCTTGGGACCCATCACCCCTTTCTTCTTTCCAATTTCTCCCTTTTGGAACAGGAGTGCCTATTCTATGCCTGACCTACCAGTGCATTTTGGAAGGAATTGTATTTTGTCTGGTTCACAGCTGGAGAGAAATTTTGCCACAGGAATGAATCATACCTCAGGTCTCACCAATGTCTGATTTAGATGATATTTAGATGAGACTTTGGATTTTAGATTTCAGAATTGATGCTGGGATGAGTTAAGACTTTTGGAGCTGCTGGGATGAACTGAATGTATTTTGTATGCTAGAATGACATAAATTTTGGTGGACCAGAGGCGGAATGCTACAGGCTAAAACATGTCTCCCCAAACTTCATATGTTGAAGCCCTAACCTCCAATATGACAGCCTTTGGAGATTTGGTATTTGAGAGGTAATTAGGTTTAGATGAAGTCATAATGGCAGGGCACTCATGATGGGATTAGTGCCCTTATAAGAAAAGACCCCAGAGAGCTGGTACTCTCTCTCCCCTCCATGTGAGGACACAGCAAGAGGATGACTGTCTGCAAGTCAGGAAAAGAATTTTCACCAGAAACTGGCCATGTTGGCACCTTGATCTCAGACTTTCAGCCTCCAGAATTTCTGTGATTTAAGGCAATCTATGGTATTTTGTTAGAGCAGCCCAAGCAGACTAAGATTTTATACACAATGCATATACTACCAGTCTAGAAGTTAATCCCACCAAGACCTGATTCCCACTGACCAGAGGCACTGATCTAGATCCCTTCTTCACTTAGGTACCTTCTCCCCTGGGGCATTTTGCCTTTGCTCTTAAAACTTAAGTCATTGCTTCAAATCCCCTTTATATATGTGCATTTTAATTGTGCAATATAAGACCTGCTGTCTTGTGTTCTCACCTTTCGTCCAAAGACCCTATAGCCCATGACCATCCAGCCCCAGGTGCCACACTTGAGGATTCTGAGAAGTCAGCAGAGACTATGGACAAAATTCTTATTTCCTAGCAAGAGCTTCTGTGTCTAGCCCCTAATCTGACTTCGTCTGCTGAGCTCAGTTTCCTCTTTTTCACCTAAGATCTAGGGTGAAGCCAAGTGAGGCAGTCTGCTCTGAAAGTCCATCTCCTGGCACCTTTCCAAACCTACAACTTCAGAGGGGAGAGAGTAGAGAACTATTATATTATTTCATTATAAAAACCAACTATTTGTTAATTCCTAAAATATTTATTGAGTGCCTAATATATGAAGGTTATCACACTGAATGTGCAAAAATTTTAGTTTTATTTTCCAAAATCATAAGAGCATACTTATGTGTAGGAAAAAATTTTTAATTAGCTGAAGATTTGGCACTATGATTGCTTTTAGGAAAGAAACTGTTTTTCTTTTGGACAGTCTGTTATGGTAGAAGATGGACCCTGAAGGTACAAGGGTCATAGGAACAAAAGCAATAAAGGAGATAGCTAAACTGTCCTGCTAGAGCTCCACAGGAGAAAATGAGAGGGATTTGGTATCACTCCAGACTGAGAGGTGAAAAGACGAGAGATGCAGAGCCAAACCAATGACACATGGTAGGAGGATGGGAACTGTGTAAGGCAAAGTAGCCAGTAAAAAGTCCACCCTGGTGAGCTAACTTTCAAAAACAAGAATGGTAAAAAAGTAAGAATTGGTTTAAAAACAACTGAGCAGTTGTCACAAATGCTTTGTATTTCAGCAGTGAATCCTCATCTAACTCCCCACCCACTTACCCAGTGCACATGGCCATCTGGTCAGTGGCGCCCCCTGGAGTTCCCTGTGCCCCGCCTGCCTACAGGGCTGTTTGCAGAAACCATTGTTTCCGACTCCCCAGAGCCCTTTCAGGCCCTGCCAACCCAGCCCACGCCAATTGCTCAAGTCTTTATAAATGCGCAAAAGTAATTTGGTAAATTAGTAAATTCGGTAAATTCAGCAAATTGGTCATTCAACAATTGGCAAATTGGACCGATTGTCTTAGTGCTAGGAGAAGAAAATCATTTCCAGGCTTTGGCAAGCCTGCCCACCATTATATTCAATACAGTGCTTTGATGTTCACTCCCTCCATTCTCCTAGTTTCCCCAGTAAATGCCAAAGTGTCTGAAATTCAAGAACCAGCCCTCATTCTCTGAGAAGATCAACAGTTTAGACTTAGGCCTGGAGAGATCATTTCTGATAAAAGTTCATTTCTACAGGTCTCCTTTAATCAAAAAATTAAGAGAAAATGATTAACTAGAAAATGATTACCCATAAGAAGAAATAGCCTTAAATGAGAGAAGCTACTATCAGCCTGGGCAAGTAGATTATGTCAGAAGCAGGGCATAGACCAGTGGTTAGAATTCATGGCTACAAGGCATGACTACAAAATGAACACATACACAGGTCCAAGGAGGGCCTGCCCTTCAGCTCCACATCTCATCTTAGCCACACTGTCTGGGGGACAAAGGGCAGGCCCATGGGACTACAGAAAAATCAAGCTCATGTATGTCTCTCTTTTTCCCCTATAATTCACTCATTGCATCATTCAGGAATTTAGCCCGAGATGCCATGAAGGAGGCAGGGCTCAGACCCCTTTTTGGTGAAGGTATTCTCTGCTCTTCAGAGAGACCATACCCTACTCTGCCACTGGGTGGGAGATCACATTGCTCCCCGGAGGGATGCTCTTCCCAGGTGGCCCAGGGTTGAGCTTTCATGTAGATCCTGGGTGTGCCCAGTTTACAGGGTTGGACTGCCCAGAGCAGAGCTGGGTCCTGCCAGAAAAAACAGGGCAAAAGGAATGTTGATGGTGGGGGAGAAAGTGAGAGAACATCTACCCTTCTTACTTTAAAACCATCTCTCTCCCTCACCACGATAGATAGAAGAGAGCTAAACATACACCGAAGAGAGGTCTTATTGCAGTGAGCAGGAAAACTCCAGATGGAAATGTTAAAATCACACAAAAACACGCAGAGCACATGACACCCCTGTTGGCAGCCCCCAGCACTGGACCAGCCAACACTCTGCATCTTGAGAGCCAAAGATACATCTACAGAATTGCATACCATGCAGTAGCTGCAGTAGAGTCCCATGCTGGGGAAGAGGGCAAAGATGAGGGTGTGAGTCTCCCCCATCACTCCATCCACAGGTCCCAAGGGCTTACCTGGCACCAAACCAGGGAGGTGCTATCGGCCTGTGTCCTTCTGTGGGGGGGAGGGGAAGGCAGCAGGATGACCAGTGTACCTAACCTCAAACCTGGGATCCTCCTGCTATAGGCCAGTTGAGCATTGGGAACAGTTACCTTATGAATGGCCTCCAGACACAGAGTTGGAGTTCTGTGAATGAGGGCTCAGCAGCTCTATGCTCAAGTTTAAAAAGTTGTGTAATTGTAAAGAAACCAAGGCTCTCTTGGGCCCTCTAATCAGATTTGGGGAGGGGGTAGATTTGTGCAACTGAACAAATATGGAACTTAAAGCAAAGGCCAGAAGACTAGTGCATGGCTCCCTCTCTCTAGCAATTCTTAGACACAACCTATTATTAATAATACTCCTTCATTTGCTTGGGAACCAGTCCAGCACACAGGCTACAGGATTCAATGCTCAGCATGTAGCTGGGATAGATACCCCCCGGAATCCTCTGCAGCTGCACGAGCACTTTTCAGAAACCACCAAATTCAATACCTCAAACAACCAAGGTTGAATCCTTGGGGAGAGGCCAATTCGGCCTGTGGTCATTCGTGTTTGATGAGTTGCTCTGATTTTGAAAGGAGGTCTGACATGCCTGACACTGAGCGGGTTAGGGTCAGTCTGACAGGGGTCAGCAGAAAATGTCCCATGGTCCTGTGGGAAGCCAGCACGAGCCTTCCAGAAACAGCTTGCACCACTGTCTCCTCAGCCCTCAGCCCATTCCACTTCCTGGGTTTAGATGAGAACAAGGCAGGGAAACAGAAATGGTTCATGTTTCATCCTCTAGCCCCTAAGCTACAAAAGCCCTCAGTCATACACTTCCTGCCAAAGTTCACAGAGCAGAGCGGCCCCAGATGGGCATGAATCGCCCTCTGTCGTCCCTGGCCAGGCCCTGGCGTGGTGTGCCGTGAGGGTTCACACTGTCACCCTTGTTGTGCCGACAGCCCTGCACAGAGCTCTTCTGTCTGTTGGCACATTCAATTTCAGTGGTTTCAAATCAAGTCACAAAAGCCGACGTGACCTCTTCCCCAGGAAATAAGAGTGTGAGTTTGAGAGGGAATCTGGCTCTCCACAGGGGCCTTATCGCTCTGCATTGGAAGAGACTTTTAAATGTCTTCCAACAAAGATCACAAGCAAATTTTTTCTTGGGGATTGCCTCTTTGACCACCACAGCCCCAAACATCCTTGCTGTTCATCTGAGGCTCCTCTGGGTTCCTGTCCCCAAGCACTAAGAAAACTCTTGGGAGTAAAACTACCAAGTTTGTCAGAGAAAGGAGAGTAGCTGTGGCATTCAGAGGTTCAGAATGCCCTCATCTCTCCACTGTGCACCCACCCACACAAACACACACACACACACACACACACACATTCTGAAAGACCAAAACCACAGAAAGGACACAGAGTCAGCTGGTGGATAATGTGGCTTTTGCTCTCCCCATGGCTTGGCAAGCAGCAGAAAGGTCAGGAGAACTGAGAGATCAAGATGGAAAGGAGTTCATCTCAAACCACCCTTCTCCTCTTGGCCAGACAACGTCAGGTGGGGACCAGGACTGAGAAGCTAGACCCCTTCCATAGGAAGGTAAGTGCTTATGGTGCCAATGAATCAACCAGTGAATTAACTCATATTTGTTGATCACTTCTGGTGCTCTTCACTGACTACAGCCCTATGAAGAGGACAGAAGCACAAGGTATGGTCCTCAAAGGGATGGATGGCATCTACCCACAACCCAGCACAGGCGAGATGGGTGGTGCAGGGGTGAGAGTACAGACTCCAGATCCAGTAGGCCTGGGTTTAAATCCACATTCTATCACTCATTAGCCAGAATTTAGGGCAGCTTGTTTATGTCACTATTCTCTCATTTGCAAATTAAAGATACTAATGAGGGTCAACCCTATAAGAACTGTTGTGAGAATTAAATGAGCTGATGTACACCAGGTACTTATATCAATGTCAGCTATTAATGGGATAAGAAAAAATATATATCAAATATTAAGCCAAAAAAGATAATATGACAGACATAAAACTTAGTCCACGAACCTAGGTGGGTAAGAGGGAACACTTCTTCCATATTCTTTAAATCAACCTGAGTCCAACTCAAGCCCCCAGGAGATGTAACCCAGTCGCTATTGGGGCTCCCCACACAGCAATAGGACATCAATAGGCCTTGGGTTGGATGTCAGCTAAAAGAGTGAGAAAAGTCCAGAAGGACTCCCAAAATTTCTGTCACAGCATTGGGTGCACCACTGACTGAAAGTGGGTGAGACACACAGTTCTAGAGAGGCAACATCTTGGTTCACCTTGAATTTGAGGTTCTTGAAGCATGTCTGTGTGGAGGTGCCCAAAAGGCATTTGCATATACAAGTCTGGAAAATAAGAACTATAGATTAATATTTTAGAGTTATCAGTATATGGGTAACAATTAAAATTTTGAGAATGATAGTGTTTTACATACAGAATTAATTAATTGCTGTCATATTTTACTTTTCTCTGGTACCCCTCGCACACACACATACCCTGAAACAAAATCAGCAAGAAAACTGCTGACCTCACAATGAAACTCAGAGTGGGAAGACACAAGATTGTTATCTGGCCAATTAATCCAACACACATCTCCCCTTTGGTACATGGCTGAAGCTCCAAGAGGCTGGGGACACACCTGTTGGCTTATTGCTGCACACACACATCCAATCCTGTGCTCAGCACAGTGCTCGGCACATAGTAGGCACTCAGAGAGAGTTATAGACTGAATGAAGCAAGACATCCCACCACCATATTTAACCATCATATATATACAGTGATGGATTTTGAGGTCTGGATTTATGCATGGATGATAAAGGGGAAACCTTTCTATATTAGAAAAAATGCTCAGAGTATGAATAAATAATGTGGATTGCTTGGAAATGGGCCCAATTATTTTGGCAAGATATGAGAGAAATTAATTCTGTATCTAAAACTGCAATATATAATGACAAAATAAAAGAATCTTTTACTATGAGAATACAATGACCATATTCCTAACAAATGTAAGAGTCACGCTTGAATGAGTCAGATGAAATTTCCCTGCTGTGAATAAAATGCATTCCCTTATACAAATACATGATTTCACAAAGGTGCCATATTATATAATTTTTAAAACTATCAAAATGACTTATTCAAAAATATTTCAAGACTCTAAAAATAATCTATGTTGACTGTGTAGCGAATAATAAATTGATTACATAAATAATTTCTTTTTAAAAAGCATTAATTCAATTATTCATTTAAAATAAGCACATTAAAAACAACAGATGCCTGAGATCATTTTGAATATCATTTGATGTTAAGTAAAAGAACCATGCAAAACTTTCTAACCTGGGCTCAAAATTGTTTTAGTTTGACATTTTAGTCTTTTGTGTACATATATTTAGAAGGAGCCTAACCTCATCTTTATTGATAGGATCATAAAGACTATCAATTCTCAATGCTGTGTTACAGTGTCTAATTTATTCTAAAATACTTGCCCTCAAACAGGGTATTTGTAAGTGAACCTTAACTAATGTAACTCCCCAGGGGCGATTAGTTAGAATTTAAAAGACCCTAATCTGTCATTCTCCAAGGAGCCTATTGCAAGCAGCTTTCAATATGGCTTTCCAAATCTGCACCAGAAGATTAATTGAAATAAAGCTCTTAGACAAATTTTCATAGGTGAAATAAGAATTATTCTAGATCTGCAGTCAAATGAAAATTTTATGCAGGCACCCCAACCTTTGTATGAACTAATTATAAAAATTTCCCACATTCACCTTCAGCGTGAGACCCTAGGTCTGGTCCAGTCCTCCATGTTGCCTGTTAAACTAAAAGGATTTTTCCCTTCCAAGAATACTGTTCTACTGCCTTAAAGTGAATGTTCATGCAACGTGTTCAGCCCAAGTGCCTAAAAGGACAAAAACCTCATGAAGCCAATTGCATGATTGCCTGCTAATAAATGTTGGATTACAGTAGAATTCTGCCTGAGACTTGCTTTCACTGATTCCTAACACCTGGTGGCTAGGGGTGTAGGGAAGGAGCTTTCCAGTTACCACTTACTTCTAACTGTTGGAGGCTACCAATAATCACCAACATAATCTGACACTGTCATTGGGTGAATTGGCTTACATGAGTTCTCAAAATTGTAATAGGGAGACCAGTAGGGATAGCCAGAAATAGACTGGCCATGTCCCTCTCCCAAATAACCTGAGGCCGGATCCTTTCTAAAGCCTAACTATGCTCAGAAAAAATGCCATACAAAATGAAAGGTAGGCACATGAAATGATGCTCAACATCGCTAATCATCAGGGAAATGCAAATCAAAACCACAGTGAGATATCACCCTATACCTGTCAGAATGGCTATCATCAACAAGAATACAACAAACGTTGGCAAGGATGTAGAGAAAAGGGAACCCTCGTACACTGGTGGTAGGAATGTAAATCGGTGCAGACACTGTGGAAAACAGTATGGAGGTTTCTCAAAAACACTAAAATTAGAACTACCATATGACCCAGCAATCCCACTCCTGGGTATATATCTGAAAAAAACAAAAACACTAATTCAAAAAGATACGTGCACCCCAGTGCTCATAGCAGCATTATTTATAATTGCTAAGATAAGGAAGCAACCAAAGTGTCCATCAACAGATGAATGGATAAAGAAGATGCAGTACATACATATAATGGAATATTACTCAGTCATAAAAAAAGAATGAAAGTTTGCCATTTGTAACTACATGGATGGACTTGGAAGGTATTATGTGAAGTGAAATAAGTCAGACGGAGAAAGACAAATACTGTATGATATCACTTATATGTGGAATCTAAAAAAGTACAACAAACTAGTGAGTATAACAAGAAAGAAGCAGACTCACAGATATAGAGAACAAACTAGTGGTTACCAGTAGGGATAGGAAAGGGGGGAGAGGGGCAAGAGATGGGTAGGGGATTAAGAGGTACAAACTATTATGTATAAAATAAGCTACAAGGATATATTATACAACACAGGGAATATAGCCAATATTTTATAATAACTATGAATGGAGTATAACCTTTAAAATTGTGAATCACAATATTGTACACCTGTAAGTTGTATAATATTGTACATTAACTATGCAATAAAAAAAATTTAATTTTTTAAAATGAAAGGTATGGAATGACTGAAGTAGCCTAACCCTCCCACTATAGAGGTGAAAACTTCAACTCACAGAGACGAGACCAGAATCTCCCAGAAAGCAAGGGATAGCCCCCCACACTGCATGCAAGAACAAGCCAATTGGCTGAGAAGGGTCAGCCTCACTCTGTACTGAGGGTAGGACACTTCCTACACTTCCAGGGGCGATTGAAGGATAGGGGAAAGACTTCCACTCAAAAACACTGCCCCATGGGCTGTCATTAGTCTGTGTATTTTCTGCTGTGGATTTAAGGTTTGAATGGGTGAAGCCACTAGGCACGATACAGAAAGACAAGGATGTTTGCTGAGATTAGGTCAACAACTGAAATTTCATGGTCAGGTGCTCAGTCTTTTGAATTTAGCTTGACTGTCTCATGTACAAAGATACTATATTTATTCAGCAAACATGACTTAAGTACCAATTGTATGCCAGGCGCTGTCCAAGACACCAGGAACACAGAAATGAAAGACACATAATCCCTGCCTCAATTTGTCACCAGTCCTAGGAGAGTAGCATATTCTCAGAAACAACTTCATAGTACTTAATTTATCTATGTTTTCCTAGATGACTGGAAGGACCTGGGACAGTCTCCAAGCAGAGATGAGTGAGGGAAAGAGTTAAAGAAAAATGCCAAAAGGGAAAAAGGAAGAGATACTGAAAGAGGTGCCTTCTTGCGGCAGCCTTCCCTGCATGGCCACATCGTCCTAGGATCAGCCCTAACCTAACCAAGATAACTGAAGTTATTAGTAAGGTGAGGGACATAAGACTGTTGGCAAAACACAGATCCACCAGAGTAGCTTTAGTCTTGGAAAGAATGAAAATATAATACTTCTTCTCTGAGTATTCATGCTCTTTAATATGTTTGTCCCAAATCCTTGCAATGAAAAAGGGCTTCTTCCTTTCTGTTTCCATAGACCAAATGAATTCAGAATCATCTGGTGTTTGTGTTGCACAATGTATGCAATGAAGCAGAGGTAGATGAAAGTAAAATACATCCTGTACTTCCTGCCAAGTTAGAAAACAGGCCCAGATAGGGGCCAGATGTGTGAATCACACCATATCATACTTTGCCATTCCAGAGCCCCGCTGCTCTGAGTCACTTAGAAATGGAAGCAGGTAGGAACTCATTTCTAACTTAGGAAACTAAGGAACTTTTCTGTAAGATGGAAGTACGAATTTTAGACTCAAGGAGAAAACCTGAATTTTCTGGTGCTGGGCATTAGGTTTACCCTCCGCAAAGCACTTAGAACTGCTTGGAAAAAGTCAAAAGACTTGTTAGACATCAAAAACTCAGAACAATGCTTTAATGATTTTAAGTGTAAATGAATTTTTGACACATATGGATTAAATTTCCCTTACAAGGCACATGCTAAGCACTGAAGAAAAATGTTCCTGACAAGTCACATGTTCAGTTTACCAAATGAGTGCAGACTATGTGATAGATCATCCATGAGGCCCAATTGTGTACCATCCCACAGGACACATGCTGCCTGCAGGTGGACACATCTCAGGTGGACACATCACAGGTGGACTCATCTCCTTTTCTCCGGGAAAACCAGATATCCACTTGCAAAAGAATGAAATTGGACCTTACCTTACACCATACACAAATACACAAAAATCAACTCAAAATGGATTAAAAATTTAAACATAAGACCTAAAGCCATACAACTCCTAGAAGAAAGCATAGGAGAAAAGCTCCTTGACATTGGTCTTGGTGATGATTTTTTGGATTTGACACCAAAAGTACAAACAACAAAAGCAAAAATAAACAAGAAGGACTACATCAAATTAAAAGCTTCTGCACAGCTAAAGAAACAACAAAATGAAAAGAAAATCTATGTAACGGGAGAAAATATTTGCAAACCATATATCTGATAAGGGGTTAATATTCAAAATATATAAGGCACACATATAACTCAATAGCAGAAAAACAACTAATCAGATTTTTTAAATGGGCAAAGGACCTGACTAGATATTTTTCCAAAGAAGACATACAAATGGCCAACAGGTGTATAAAAAGATGCTCAACATCACTAAGTATTAGGGAAATACAAGCCAAAACCACAGTGAGATATCACCCCACGCCTGTTAGGATGGTTATTATCAAAAAGTCAAAAGATAAGTTTTGGCTAAGTGTGGGGAAAGGGAACCATTTTACACTGTTGGTGGGAATGTAAATTCATACTGCCTTTATGGAAAATAGTATGGAGGTTCCTCAAAAAAATTAAGAATAGAATTATATTACCATATGATCTAGCAATTCCAATTCTGGATATAACTATCAAAGAGATAGCTGTACTCCCATGTTCATGTCAGCAGTATTTACAATTGTCAAGATATGAAAACAGCCTAAGTGTCTGTCAACAGAAAAATGGATAAGTAAAATGTATAAAATCTATGTATATAATGAAATATTATTCAGCCTTAATAAAAGAAAGAAATCCTGCCATTTGCAACATCACGAATAAACTGGAAGACGTTGTGAAAATTGAAATAAGGCAGAGAAAGACAATTATGGAATGGTGTCACTTACAAGTGGAATCTAAAAAAGCTGAACAGAACTTTTTACAGAAGCAAAGAGAAGAATGGTAGCTGGGGGATGGGGAAAATGGGGAGATGTTTGCCAAAGTGTACAAGAGTTCAGTTATAACATGAAAAAGTTTGGAGACCTAGTGTACAGTATGGTGACTATAGTTAATAATTATTGTATACTTGAAATTTGCTAAAAGAATAGATTGTAAGTATTCTTGCCACCAAAAAAAAAAAAAAGGTAACCATATGAGGAGATAGCTATGTTAACTTGATTGTGGTAATCATTTCACAACATGTATGTATATACAATCATCACACTGTACTTTATATACAATTTTACTTGTCAATCATATTTCAATAAAGCTGAAAAACAGTAGGAGTATAATATTAAAGGTAAAAATGAGATGAAGTAAATTGGAATGAAATTAAATGGAAAAAAAAAACCTATGGGCTATGAACCATAGACTTGTGAGTCCTTTTTTTGGTTCAGTGGGTCCTAGAATGACCCCAGAAACTCAGAAGAAAACATTTTGAAAGCTGATCAGTCTAGGTTCAGCCTGGGACAAAAGACTGTCTTTTTGAAAAAATATGGATACACCGTAAGGGCTGCCATATAAATTGAAAATCCATAACTTTGTGACATCATAATTTATGTACACAAGAGAAGGTCTGCCAGAAATATGTGAGTCCAAAAGATCAATAGGGAACAAAATTATTCTGGGAAAAAATAAGTTTTAGGTTTGTATCAATCCACAGTAGACAAAACAGTCAACTATAGAAAGTAACAAACTAAGGTTTCTTAGAAAGTAACAATAAGGTTGACACATTACAAACCTGGATGAGTGACTAAATATCTGAATCTAAAGTGAAACCTGGGTGAAGGTATGAGATGCGGTGCCATGAGATTTATAGACTATTGAAGAGCAAAAAACAGCTGCAGAGTTGTCCTGTTATTCTCCAGATTTAATGTCCCTAACACTTCTCCAAACACATATAAAAGCTGTGAAAATGCAATAAGAAAAAAGTCAGGAATCGTTACATATTAAATGGGTTTACTGTCTCATCTTTGGATTCAGCCTGATTTTTATTTTCATATCTTCTAGAAAAGGTAATCGTAACACTTACTAATACCTAACAGTCTGCCCTAAGAATTTCTATGATAGTTTGTGTGAAGGAAGGAAGGGAGGAAGGAAGGGCTAGTAACGCACCAGATTTGGAGCATTTGAGGAATTATAAGTGACTAGACTGAACTTAAAGCTTTACCATTAGACTGTGTGCTTCAAAATCAGAAGTAAGATGAAAATATAGGGGAAAACTGAATAAAGCATATAAAAGTAAATATGAATGATCTGTTTCAGAACATAATTATTCTTATGGAACAAACCAGAAGGGAGTTTTAGATGGAAGAAAAGGTGGGGAAATCCCAGCTAATTAATTTTGATTTTTTTTCTGGTAAATTTTACAGTTTCCACACTAAATTTCTAAAAAATTTTAAACTGCCCACACCATTCCCAAACTATTTGATTTCATGTTTCATCATTTGGTGAGTTTAATCAGTTCTGTAAAGGAAGCAACAAATGATGGCCAAATGAAAATATAAACTTCAAGAGCTTGGGAATCATTAATGAGGGGTCATGCTTCTTCCCAGGAAGCCTGCTCAGCTGTGGGCTCTGGATACGAGAATGAGAATCTCCTCTGAATTTACATAACCTTAAGTTAAAGAATGAAACACAGCTAATAGGAGAGAGCCAGATTAAAAAGGACAAGCTCTCACTAATTACTCAGCCAAAGTTTTTATGGGAAGTAGCAATAAAGGTTTCATGTATTTCACACTTCTCCCTAGCATAGGTTTTACCAAATTTTAATAAAGACACACGGAAAGATTTCTTTCTGAGCATTAACTTAAATCTCATTTTCAATTCTTATTTTTAGACACTGAGTCCTGTGGTTGGCATTACAGAAGTGTTTCTGGAGGGTGGCCCTGTTACTGATGATTTTTAATGGATGCCAAAGAAGAAAAAACATTCTAACTTGGAAAGAAGAATTCAGGCCAAAGAAGAAAGCACAAGGTACACAAACCATCTATGTTAAACAAATGCAGCCATGCTGAAACAATATAATTTGTGCTTCAGACAAAAAAATATTGTAATTTTCTTATGGGTTACAGAAAAATCATACAATAAATATTATAGAAATGATGCTTTTTGGTACTGGGGAAAATTAGAGCATTTGCCTCTAACATTGTGCTGTGGGCACAGACCTATACCTAGTCCCAAAGCCTTTTTTTCTTGCCAAACTAAAGCAGATCCATGAGCTGGAGCAGGTGGGGGACGAGGCCTTGGACACTTGGGCATGTGAGCAGAGATGGGATAAAGTAATGAGAATATCACACAAGAAAAGTCCAAAGACCTGGGATTTAGTTCCACATATGCCATTTGCTAAATATGAACCATGAGTAGGTACCTGTCTGAGCCTCTACTTCTTATTAATAAAAATGGGATGATAATTCTTGCTCTCTCAAAGTCCTCAGGAGGATCAAGTACCATATCAATTACAAGGTGATAGTAAATTTGGGGACTAATAATAAGCCCCCAAACCTCTTAAAAAAGAAATATGTCTTTCTGGCTTAATAAAGCAAGATAGAGCTTCAGCTTTCCAACAAACTGTAGCAGAACAAGTAGGAAAGGTATCAGAGGTACCAACTAGTGTTTAAGAACTGCAAGATAGTAAGAGTGAAATTTTAATTTGATTGTTGGGCAGAGTTAATGAATGTTTCTTTGGTGCCCAAGGCACTGACAGGTAGTTGATTTAGCATTTAGGCAGACCCACAGGCACTTTTAGTCTCATATAGTATCACTCAATGCCATGTCACAGATGACATAGAGAGTCTTACTAGACTCCATCAACCTGAGTCTTTCTCAGGCTCCATCCTTCTCAGTCTCACTTGGACAAAGCTCTCAAAAAAAAAGTTTGGCTTATCTGAGTCCAACAGGGTGTTGAGTTTCTTGTGTCAGAGCTCTAGAAATAAGACACTATTCTTAGCTAGGATTACTTGGGAAATGTTTAGCAGTGATTGTTAGCTATTCTAGGAATGACACTGAATTTGGATGGGATCAGGTTGGCGCCTCCACTAGAGGAATGTCTGCTCTGGTGAGGAAGGGAGTATGGGGATTGTAACTTCAGTTTGAATGTTTTAAATCATCCTGTGGGTAAAGAGAAGTTCCTGCAACCCAATTCCTCAACATAATTTACCCGTAGCTCTGAGTTTTCTCATGAAAGGTGAGGGGTACTTCCAGTCAGCAGGAGCCTAACCATCATGTTAATTGGTTAAATTCACTACATCGTCCACTGCTGAAAGACAAAAACTTCAGACACAAGAATAATCACTGGACACCTTCCCAAAACACATCCCACATAGCTCTGTAAACAGCTTACCATAATACCTGGCACCCAACACTGGCATCAGTGTGCAGCCTACTCCAGTGTCTTAGACATCACAGGTAGATAAACTCAATCAGGAAACCAGAGAGAGAGGCTTTATGAAGCAAAAAACAATCTTAGGGCTCAGTTGACATCAGAAGGCAAAACAACATGTAGTCAAATTTTGCCTACTTGACAAATCTACATGGAGTGCACTCTGGACATGAAAAATAGTAGATCACAGTCCATTTCTAGGCTTTCGTAAATTCACAGTACATATCCAACCTCTCATATTCTTCTGCTCAAAAGACTCACATATAAAAGTCCTACATAAATTCACTTCAATAAAGGGTCCCTGGGGCTTCCCTGGTGGCGCAGTGGTTGCGCGTCCGCCTGCCGATGCAGGGGAACTGGGTTCGTGCCCCGGTCTGGGAGGATCCCACATGCCGCGGAGCGGCTGGGCCCGTGAGCCATGGCCGCTGGGCCTGCGCGTCCGGAGCCTGTGCTCCACAACGGGAGAGGCCACAGCAGAGGGAGGCCCGCATACCACAAAAAAAATAAAAAATAAAAATAAAGGGTCCCTTAATCTAGATGAGTATAGGAGTTAATATTTATAAAGCACCTAGAAAAATCCTGAGTACATAATATTCTTTATATATATAAATGTTTGTTAAATAAAAAATTTAAGAATTTAGTACATCTATTTTTAAAGGTCAGCATAATTATAAACTCCTTGGAGCTTTTTAAAGATTTTCCTACTGTTCTATTGGAGTTCTAGGAACATACTAGACATGTAATAAACACTGCTTCCTAACTGATTCATTTCAAATATTTATTGAATACCTGTATGGTTATTCAAAATTAATTGAACACTTCTGAAATTTATTTTCAGTGCCTAAGCTTTATATGAACATTCAGTCAAACCAATTTATTAAAAAGCCTTCATGGTTATTTCTTTACTCCTGCAGATGTTCATTATGCATCCTGCATGTCACCTGGCAGGGCTCAATCCCGCATCTAATTCATCTCAGACTCTGTGTAGCATCACACCATCAATGGTGGAAATGGCAGCCTTGATGTGGTCCTTCATAGCCTCAGATCTGAGAGGATGAAATAGTCAGAATACAAGGTTCAGGACACACCCCCAAAAGAAGAAGTCACTCAGTGTACAACCTGAGGGGTCAGGGGGGCCACTGCTCCTGAGATAGTTAGGGGCAAAGCTCTGTACTCTACACATTTTGGATTCCTTGACCCCTGGCGGTGTTACCTATTATATGGTCTAAAATAGCCCTCTTATTTAAGCAGCTTTACTCTGAGTTTTAAAAGTTATTGCTCTTTCTCCTTCTCAACATACTTACCATATTTGAAGTATAATTCTTCCTGGCAGGAATAATTATTTATAATATATAAAATAGACTGAGGTAGACAATGAGTTCCTTATGCTCACATTATCACCTTTAGTTCTTCTACTTGCTTTTGTTTTGTTTTGTTTTGTTTTTTTGCAGTATGCAGGCCTCTCACTGTGTGGCCTCTCCCGTTGCGGAGCACAGGCTCCGGACACGCAGGCTCAGCGGCCATGGCTCACAGGCCCAGCTGCTCTACGGCATGTGGGATCCTCCCGGACCGGGGCACGAACCCGTGTCCCCTGCATCGGCAGGCGGACTCTCAACCACTGTGCCACCAGGGAAGCCCTACTTGCTTGTTTCTTTCAAACATTTCTCACTTTCCCCATCTGAATTGCTCATTTCTAGAACTTCTCTCTGTCCATCTGCTTTTCTTGAGAATCAACGTTCAGGTTAAAAGAGTCATTTTCCCAGTACATAGAGTTTGCCATTCATCAGTGTCAACATAAGCATCAGCTTTGTGTCCAGTTCATCAAATTTTAACCTCTATCCCCTCTTTCTCAAATGAGCTACACTTTCCAAACATCACCTCCCAAGCTTCAGACTTTTCTGGCTGCCTCTGCATACTGGCATTGGAAGGCTCTCCTAATACGCTTCTTCACCCAATGTCAGTTATGTGTTATTGTCTTCTTTCAGCAAAACATTTCTAAAGATGTTCAATAAGCCTGCACCTCACAACCTCTTCAATGCCTAGGACATCTGTCTCTCCACAATGTGGTAGACATCTATATAGTCTCAGCCCTTGATTCTCGCAGTGTGTCTCCACCCATAGGTCAAAAACCCCATATTGTCCAGCACATCCATAACTCGCTTCATAGGTCATATTTCATCAAATCTTAAAAAAGATGCTGCACCAAAATCTAGTCAAATAATCTACTGTTACTCTCTTCAGTCCCCTAACAAATCTATTGTACAAAGAACAGTTCTCAGCATATCCAGAGAGTTGTTCATTTAGAAACACAACTATGGGCAAGATTATTATCTCCAATTCATTAGTGGCAAGCCCAAGAAATTCAAGAGACTAGAGAGGGGTTAACACATATATTCCTTTCAGAAAAGTGATTTCCTTTATTTCATTGGCCTTAAGGCATCTCTTTTACTCCTCATTCCACAGAGGAGTAAAATCAATAAAGATCTCAGAGAAAACACAATTTTTTAGACAATAGAAGAAATGGAAAGACCTCAAAACAGAAGACCTCAGAGGTATTTTTCCAGAGTGTGTATTTCCCAGTCTGGTGTGGACATTCCTTCAATCACTAAAAGACAAGGAGATTTGCACTTTGCTTTTCCTTAATCTGAACACAATCATCACCTTCATGTACCCAACAAACACATAGAGCTACATTCACCCTCCAACAAAAATAAAGCCATCCCTACCATGAGCTTCCCAAGGATAGTTACCTACTCTTCCACTCACATTCCCACCATGTCACCTTTCCAAGCCCTCTGCTCTCCACGTTCAAGGGTGTGAGCAAGGAATAGGTGGGCTCTCACTTTTATCACCCTCACTTCCACCAGGATTAAAGAATCTATAATATAATTGAATGGTTCCTAGATTTGTAGAATGTCTGAATTCTAAAGGTAACTGGAGATTAGATGTTCAATAAATGTTACCTATTATTCCACTAAACTCTAAGCAAGGCCTGTATCTGAATTTTCTCATCAGTGTATCTCAGCATGCACCAGAGTATCTGGCACATAGTAGGTGCTCAATATCTATTTACTGAATTAATGAACAAATAAGTAAATGAATGATGAATAAATGAGAGATCACTTATTCCAAATATCTATTTTAAGGATGACAAATGCTATATAGCATTAATAACAGACACTTCATATTTACTGTCTTACAACAGTCTTACTTTCAGTCTTAAATAATATAAAACTAATTTAAATGACTTGCCCAGTTTCTCACAATTCTTAATACCAAAATTTCAGTGCTCCTAATCTAAAAAAAAAATGCCACAGTTGGGAAATCAGCTCCATCAAGAAGGTATTAAATATAATAATAGGGCTATATGAATCTATATGAGCTTATGGGCACAAAGCCCAAAATCAAAAGTATGTGTGATATATTAATAAACTATATAAATATTAATAAAAGATGTACTATAATTTAACATATGCACTATAATTTAGATGATATTATGATACTCAAGCATTTGATAATTCCTGAATGCATAATCAGTATCACCTTGATATTGATAAGAGAATGCCAAGCTGATGACAATTTTGCTGGTTAGTCAGTGTTTGCATATTGATCATTTGTTTCAAATTAGCTGTAAAAGCAAGATGTCCTTTGGGAAAAGTACAAATAATGGGGTGATTAAAAACAAATAAGGTGTTTTTATATCAGTAAGTGAAATACATATTTCTATTTCAAAATTGCGGTATTCAATTATTCAATGCACTGAATTCAATGCAGAATTCGATATACTCACTAAAGAGGAAAGTGGAGAATTTCAGCAATTATCCACCTTTTGCAAAAGGGGAAATATGTTTTGCTTATTCCATTAGATATCTCATACAAAACTAAGGGATGGTTTTGTTTCACCTGATCGGAGAAATAGTCTCAGTTTGCCCCTGAAAAGCTGGTAGTTATACGTAACGAGTAATCTTTATTCCACAGTAAAACTTAATTTTAGTGTGAGTCACTGGTCACCTACGTGTTACATTTATTACAAAATGCATTACTTTTTATTATATTACTAATATAATACTGTACTAACTATATTATATTACTAATCAAAAATAAAAGAGCATATAAAATGAATATATTGATCTAGAGAGAGGGAGGAAATACCATTGTTAATTCACCCAAATATTGCATAGTAAATATCATTTTTTGACTCTAAATACAAATGAATCTGACTAGACACAAAATGCCTTACTCCACTCCTTGCTGTCACATGGACTTTGAGAAGTTCACCATTTACATCATGAGAAATAAGGCCTACTTCATTCTATTGTGAGTCAAATACCAGCTGATGGAAAAGCAACGAATCATTAACTTAGTCTTCTCTGAGTGAGGAAGAAACAGAGTGAGTGTGTTAATCCATCCACTTAAAAGGGAAATATTTTGAAGATTTTCAAAAGGAACCTTGAATCCCAAAAACAAATAAATGCAAATTTGGGGGAATCATTTATAGGAAAAGACTGGGTGTGTCTACATTTTCCTTACTGATGACTTCAACCAATCAATTTAATCGGCAAAACTTGCTAGTAGGACAGAACTGGAAATAAATTTACTTATTCTGACAAGTTTTCTATTAGAGATATCAAGGAACAACTGATGTCTCTTGGAAATAACTAAAGACAACACCCTCTTTGGCATCAGCTGTGTGTTTTCTTTGGTTTGATTTTCCCTGGTTTTCCATGGCAAACAGTATTTGCTTAAAGACACCTCTCCCTGCTCCGCCTGACTATTCTCCATGGGAATCAGATCTCCCTATCTGATGATAAATCTGGTTTCCTACAGCAAATGGAGTTGATACCCTAAGGCCTGTGAGGCCTGTTCCCCCAGGGCAGTGAGTCTACTGAACAGATGAACCATAGAAACAGAAAATGTTTTCCATCTCCAAAAGCAGATACAGAAAACCAGTAGGAAAGAAAAACCCTTGGTTCTGAGATTGTAAAAGTTGTTTCAGAGAACATCTGCTGCCTTCTAAAGAATATATTATGGAGGACATGATTTCTTTGTCTCAATGGACATCTCCCAAAGTCGATGCAGCAAAACCCCCAAAAAGCTGTGAGTGTGAGGACACAGTGCAGGGGTCTAATTCAGTTTCTATTTTGACATTCAAACAAAGAAATGTAGCTGTTTGGGAGAACTCTCCTGACTACAAAGGAACCATCTGGGACTAATTATGATATCCAGGCTTATTTAAAACCATCATTTCATTTGTATTTTGAGTTTCTAGTGTAGTTAATTAAGGTTTCCCCTATCCCTACCATACCATAATCATACACACACACACACACACACACACAAAGCTTTTGCAGAGTTGTGTAAGGATTACCACTATGAATAGCAGTGAGTTACAAAATTCTCCAGGACTTCTTATTTATTTATTTAATTTGCAGAGTTGTATAAGGATTACCACTATGAATAGCAGTGAGTTACAAAATTCTCCAGGACTTCTTATTTATTTATTTAATCAATTTATTTATTTTATTTGATCTCCCTATCTGATGATAAATCTGGTTTCCTACAGCAAATGGAGTTGATACCCTAAGGCCTGTGAGGCCTGTTCCCCCAGGGCAGTGAGTCTACTGAACAGATGAACCATAGAAACAGAAAATGTTTTCCATCTCCAAAAGCAGATACAGAAAACCAGTAGGAAAGAAAAACCCTTGGTTCTGAGATTGTAAAAGTTGTTTCAGAGAACATCTGCTGCCTTCTAAAGAATATATTATGGAGGACATGATTTCTTTGTCTCAATGGACATCTCCCAAAGTCGATGCAGCAAAACCCCCAAAAAGCTGTGAGTGTGAGGACACAGTGCAGGGGTCTAATTCAGTTTCTATTTTGACATTCAAACAAAGAAATGTAGCTGTTTGGGAGAACTCTCCTGACTACAAAGGAACCATCTGGGACTAATTATGATATCCAGGCTTATTTAAAACCATCATTTCATTTGTATTTTGAGTTTCTAGTGTAGTTAATTAAGGTTTCCCCTATCCCTACCATACCATAATCATACACACACACACACACACACACACAAAGCTTTTGCAGAGTTGTATAAGGATTACCACTATGAATAGCAGTGAGTTACAAAATTCTCCAGGACTTCTTATTTATTTATTTAATCAATTTATTTATTTTATTTTTATTTTTGGCTGCATTGGGTCTTTGTTGCTGCGCACGGGCTTTCTCTAGTTGCGGCAAGCGGGGGCTACACTTCGTTGTGGTGCGCAGGCTTCTCATTGGGGTGGTTTCTCCTGTTACGGAGCACGGGCTTCAGTAGTTGTGGCACGCAGGCTTCACTAGTTGTGGCTCGTGGGCTCTGAGCGCAGGCTCAGTAGTTGTGGCGCATGGGCTTAGTTGCTCCGCGGCATATGGGATCTTCCCGGACCAGGGATCGAACCCGTGTCCCCTGCATTGGCAGGCAGATTCTTAACCACTGTGCCACCAGGAAAGTCCTCAGGACTTTTTAAAACTGGAAGTCATTTTCCAAGTCTTCTTCAACTGATAACAATAATAGTTCCAGAACAAATTAGTGGTTTACATCATTAGAGCATTACATCTGGACACCAAAAATGCAATGCACTCTTGTCCCTACAAGTGTATGAGCTTTTGCATTCAAGAAACACTCCAGATCCAGAATAAGTGAGACCCTGCCCCTCCAGTCTATTGAAAACCCTTGTGGGAGCCATGAGGCCACAAAGAGTTTATATATCATCTCCTTCTCCCACACAGTCAGAGACTGAACCAAATAAAATAAATCCTTTCTCTTGCAGGCTACTGGCTAGATGTAGAAGGCTCTGTGGTAGCATTCTTCCTTCCCATTCAGCTATATTTCAAATCTTCCCATTTTGAGAGAATAGCTTCAAAGAGGCTTCAGAATTCTCTAAAATCCTTTTACTTCTGTTTTTCAGTTACAAACTGAAAACTGAATTTGGAAAGGAGGTAACATGAGTTTCGGTGTATGATTCTCTCTTAAATCATAAGGAAAGACAAGACACCTTACTAAAGGAACAGGAAGACTGTCATCCTCTTTTCCTATAGAGTAGTTTCCTTTTCCCACAAAAGAGCTATAGTCAACATGCTGAGAAAACTCTAATGATCATGAGATTTGTGAATAAGTTTTTTGATTCTACCCTTCTTTCCTGCTGGCCATTTCTCTACCCCAGAGTTTGGTGAACCAGGAGAAGGAGGGAAAAGAACAACTTGAGTACTTGTGGATCTCTGGCAAAAGGTTTAGTGTAGGACAAGGTTCAACCTAATTTCTAAAATAAATTTTTCAAATATTACTGGTACAAACTCTGTCTGTTACCCATTACCATAGATACCAGGAATTAACTGTAATTTTGCTTCCATTTGATTCCCCGTAGGGACAAAACCACAGTTTTAATGCCAACACATGCACATTCTAACATTACAGTAAACGTTTTTCTGACGCATTTACAGATTCACAAAAAAAAAAGAGAGATAAACTGAAACATTTGGCTAAGGCTTAGTTACTTTGCTGAGAATCAGTAATATTTCAGAAAGTGGTACAATGTTGAAATTACAAAATCCATTCTTTAAAAACCCTCAGGTTAGAGTTTGAGTTACTAGAAAAAGAAAGAAATGCAAATTGTTTATTGTTTTCACATGTACAGTAAATTCAGAAAATTGTACTTCTTTCAAGAACCATATGGTAGAGAGAGACTTTCTTTTCATCAGGGGTGGTTTTGCTTATTGTGCCAAGAGCTAAAAAGATGTTTTTAATAACCAAAGCCAGTTTGTCATACAATCTGTCTGGATCTTGCTTGTAAGAGATGAAGATCCCTTGGGTAGGAAATAGAGGGTGATGGGGGAGTTGTCTGAGATAGAAAAGTTGTGCAAGAAACACAATCCAAAGGGAAGATCTTTAACTCATGGTTGATAGAAAAACTGGTTTGCATATTTCATTGCGGAACCATGGGAGGTTACTGAGGCTCCTTTTATAAATGTAACCATGTTCTTCATGAGGGGGAATGTGACAATGAATTGAGTGCTGAAAACATGTCCCCTAAATACCCAAGTTTGGTGCAAGTGAAGGATTTACCCAACAACAGTCTGAGAGGGCATCAGAGAGAAGATGACGGCTTTTTGAAAATGACTTTGAATCAAGGGAAGGCCAGAACCCTGCCTCGGAGGCTAGGAAAAAAGCATTCTTAGGAATGAGAGGGATCCTGAGAGGATCACACAGATGTGTTTCCCCAGACCTGTGTTTAAAAAAAGGACACATCAAAAACTAGTGCCAGACCATTATAAAGTGTTCATGGTTCATGGTGAAATAAGAAAATTAAGGAAAGTGTAGTGTATTTTTCATAAAGTTAAATAAGCTCACTATAAAGGTCAGTTCTTTATTATAAGAGTATATCCTTCCTACAGTTCTCAAGTTAAAATATGCTTCAATATATTACACTGAACCACAGGAAATTGCCAATATTCAACTGTTTTTGACCTACAAAAATGGCAATTTCCTTGGTTTCAATCTAACATTAAATGATGATTGGATATGGGAGCTTGTAATGGCTGTCTGTGGCAAAATATAGACCTGGCAACCATATGTCAGTACCCAGATTTATTTTTGAAAATTTTCTATTCCATAAAATCCATATAACTATAAATTGCTATTAGAGAGTGTCTCGTTCAGCAGGCTTCTAGATTTTGACTACTGTAAAATAAAACAAAACAAAACACAATTTTTTTAACAAAGGAAAACAGACCCAGATGCTGAGTAGAATGTTAAGGACACTGGAAGCTAGCTTCATAGGAAAGAGAGGCTGGAAGTCCTGAGTCTTGGGACACCAGGAGCATCATAAAGACATAAGAGGCAGGACTCAGGGCTAAGAAAGACTTTCCAAGCCCTGCCCCAGCCTGACCAGGAAAGGAAATTGCTGATTATTGTCATTCATATTCCTCCAATGGAAGGATGCAGAAGTTGATCCTCCACTGGAAAGCAAAGGTAAAAATCTATTTGGTAACTTGGTAAAAAAGGAGTTCCAGAAAGTAAGGTGTAGTTCCTGTCAGTAGTAGAAATTAAGAATATTAATGCAGTCCTCTGGTTCTTACAAAAGATACCTGCCCAATGTCAAAAAAAGTGGGAAGCAGCCTCATAGCACAGGGAGATCAGCTCCGTGCTTTGTGACCACCTAGAGGGGTGGGATAGGGAGGGTGGGAGGGAGAACACAAGAGGGAGGGGATATGGAGATATATGTATATGTATAGCTGATTTACTTTGTTATAAAGCAGAAAATAACACACCGTTGCAAAGCAATTATACTCCAATAAAGATGTTTAAAAAAAATAATTAAAAAAAATTTTTTTTTTAAAGCAAAACTGTTTTTGACCTACAAAAATGGCAATTTCCTCCTTGGCAATAATCTATTAAATGATGATGATTGGATATGGGAGCTTGTAATGGCTGTCTGTGGCAAAATATAGACCTGGCAACCATATGTCAGTACCCAGATTTATTTTTGAAAATTTTCTATTCCATAAAATCCATATAACTATAAATTGCTATTAGAGAGTGTCTCGTTCAGCAGGCTTCTAGATTTTGACTACTGTAAAATAAAACAAAACAAAACACAATTTTTTTAACAAAGGAAAACAGACCCAGATGCTGAGTAGAATGTTAAGGACACTGGAAGCTAGCTTCATAGGAAAGAGAGGCTGGAAGTCCTGAGTCTTGGGACACCAGGAGCATCATAAAGACATAAGAGGCAGGACTCAGGGCTAAGAAAGACTTTCCAAGCCCTGCCCCAGCCTGACCAGGAAAGGAAATTGCTGATTATTGTCATTCATATTCCTCCAATGGAAGGATGCAGAAGTTGATCCTCCACTGGAAAGCAAAGGTAAAAATCTATTTGGTAACTTGGTAAAAAAGGAGTTCCAGAAAGTAAGGTGTAGTTCCTGTCAGTAGTAGAAATTAAGAATATTAATGCAGTCCTCTGGTTCTTACAAAAGATACCTGCCCAATGTCAAAAAAAGTGGGAAGCAGCCTCATAGCACAGGGAGATCAGCTCAGTGCTTTGTGACCACCTAGAGGGGTGGGATAGGGAGGGTGGGAGGGAGAACACAAGAGGGAGGGGATATGGAGATATATGTATATGTATAGCTGATTTACTTTGTTATAAAGCAGAAAATAACACACCGTTGCAAAGCAATTATACTCCAATAAAGATGTTTAAAAAAAATAATTAAAAAAAATTTTTTTTTTAAAGCAAAAAAAAAGGGTATCTTTATTGGCCTTGCCAACCACCACTCAAGCACAACTGACTGGCCCACAGTGGACCAAATAGGATTCTCCCTGAATGGGAATTTGCATTTATGGAAGGTGAGCTAGAAGGTCCTGAGGACTGGAGTCTGAGCCTGCTATTTTGGAATGGGCACAATGAAGCTATGTGCCAGCAGAGAAGTGAAGAGACAAAAAGTGAAGCAAACATACAGAAGTGATGAGGTTCCAAACTATATTCCAGTTCTAGAGCCAGTCACTCAAGAAGACCTAGCTGGGTCTTGGGATCCAGACCCTTGGGATCCATGACATACCCCTGAGACTAATTTTCCTTTACTTAAGCCAGTGTGGGGGAGATTCTGAGTCCTGTAAAGAAAAGATTCCAGTTGAATTGTAAAGTGATCCATTTAGTGGGAGAAGAAACTGGATTATAATCAGAACTACCTGAGAGTAATATCAACCTGCCTATATATTCCTCCTTTTATATCTCTTCTCTTCCATATATGGTTCATCCTTTGCCTTTTCTTTCCTCTTATGTGGCAGGTGTGATAATTCAGCAGTGCATGTAACTTGTAATTTGGAAATGCTTCTAACCTTGATGACAAATCAATACACTTTGGCTGCATAACAAACCACTCCAAGCCATAGTGGCTGAAAACAACCAACTTTTAGCCATAATTCTGTAGGTGGGCAATTAGGTTGACTTCAGCTTGGCAGTTCTTCAGGTCTCAGCCAGGCTCACTAGACATCTGTGGTCAGCTGCTGGGTCAGCTCGGCACTGGCTAGTCTAGGGTGACCTCTGCTCAGATGGCTTCTCTCTCTTCCAGGTGGTCTCTCGCCCTCTAACAAGCTTTGCCCCCGTGATTATTTACTTGGCAGCTGAGCAGTGTTCCAGGAGAACAGGCAGATCCTTAGGCTCAGAATCGACCCAGCAACACTTCTGCTGCATTCCAAAACAAATCATCAGGCTAGCCCAGATTCAAATGCTGGGGAAATATACTCCACCTCTTAAGGTAAGCAACTGCACAGTTACATCACAAGGGATGCAGATAAAGAGAGGGGAATAATAGTGGCCATTTTGCAAAAAGTCCACCACAGGTGGCCTCCCAGGCTTAGGGTAGGGTCTATTAACAAAAGAGATGTGGAATGGTGCTTAGTCCATCTCTGCTCTAAGGCCCCAGAAGAAAAGCTATTTTCCATTTCCCTACTGGCTTCCTCCTGTCATATACAGAGTCATAGGACACAGAGGACCAAATTCAGGGCATGGGCTCACAAAGCCGAACTGTGGACTGGGATGGTTGCAAGACTGAAGACTAGAAACTGGAAAGCCTTAGAGATCTGGTTTTAATAGTCTAAGAGAAGACTCTATCCAAAGAACAGCATTGCAAACCCTGTCAGGGTGGAGATGTTGCATTGTGACCATGGCAATTTAAAAGTATCTCTTTAGGGACTTCTGTGGTGGCGCAGTGGTTAAGAATCCACCTGCCAATACAGGGGACACGGGTTCGAGCCCTGGTCTGGGAAGATGCGACATGGAGCAACTAAGCCTGTGTGCCGCAACTACTGAGCCCGCGTGCCACAACTACTGAAGCCCACGCGCCTAGAGCCCGTACTCTGCAACAAGAGAAGCCACAGCAATGATAAGCCCGTGCACCACAACGCAGAGTAGCCCCTGCTCGCTGCAACTAGAGAAAGTCCACAAACAGCAACAAAGACCCAGAGCAACCATAAATAAAAAAATAAATAAATTTATTTAAAAAATAAAAATAAAACGCCAGCACCAAAATAAAAAAAAATATATCTCTTTAACTATAAACTTCCAGTTATAAGATGAATAAGTTCTGGGGATCTAATGTACATGTTTATTATAACTAATAATACTGTATTGTATACTTGAAAGTTGCTAAGTAATTACATCTTCAATGATCTCACCACAAAAAAGATATGGTAATTATGCTACACTACAAAGGTGTTAGCTAACACTATGGTGGTAATCATTTTGCAATATGTAAGTGTATCAAATCAATAGGTTGTACACTCTAAACTTACAAAATTACTATATGTCAATTATATATCAATAAAGCTGGGATAAAAAAAGAAAATCAAAGTATAAAAAACAGTATCTCTTTGGTGTGCTATTTCAGTTGACATTCCTTGGCTACAAAGATGGAAGAGTGCATCTTCCTTAAGCACCTCTCCCATTCTTGCATGGACTCACAGTCTTTCCAGAACCACTAACACAAACTTTACTCATCCAGGCTACCAGTACCAAGGAGACCAGCAACAATGATTTGAGTGACACAGAGGATGGAGCAGCAGAAAATGTCTTACTGTCACATCTAACAGAACCTAAGAGCAAAATAAACTAGACAAGATAAGAGAACTTAGTTACTTCAGTGAGCTGTGGATCCTAAATAACATCCCAAATGCAAGTTTGTACATGAACAGCAAAAACCTTTGAAAATTTTAAGATTTTCCAGACACAACAACAGGAAACATTAATGGACACTTGGGGATAAGCAATAAGCAGTCATAAAATGCCCTGCATGTAGACTGGCATTTACCTGAAGTAATTTGAAAGACTCCAAATTTCCCAGGATTAGCTTGCCACAAAACTGAAATTTTTCATCGTTAGAGTAACTCCTTCTGTGACTTAGAGTCTGCAAGAAACCACTATAGAAATATAAATGTGTTTCAGATATATTTGAAAATAGAAGTCATGGATTCATTAACAATTTATCATTTTTCTATTAGAGTTCAAATCCTGAGCAAAAGAAGAATTTAAAAGGAAGGCTTGATGAAAAAAAGTTGATGGGACAGAGGAAGAACTCAGGAACCTCAGGTAGCCAGGGGTTTACATAAAGACACAGGGCACAGAAGGGGTAGAAAGAAGAGTCTTGCAATGACTTTGTGTCCTTCAATAGTTTGCCTGGAGCCAGTCTTGTGGAGAATGATGGAGACTGGGAAGGGGAGGAGGAGTGCACAGGGAGGGAGAGGACTCTACCCAGACACTTGGCGTTTCCTTTTGGGTCCAGTTTCATGTCAAGATTTCCTACTGCTACTGTGACAAATCACCCCAAACTTAGTGGCTTAAAACTCAAATTTATAATCTTATAGTTCTGGAGGTCAGAAGTCCTAAAATCAAGGTGACAGCAGGGTTGTATTCCTTCTAGAGCCTCTACAGGAGAATTTATTTCCTTACCTTTTCCACTTCTTAAGGCCACCTGCATTCTTTGGTTCATGGCTCCTTCCTTGTATCACTCCAGCCTCCACTTCCGTTGTCACATCCACATCCTACTCTCTGATTGTCTCTCTCCTGTCTCCCTCTTTCTCTTATAAGAACTTTGGCAGTTACACTGGGTCCACCTGGATAAAAGAGAGTAAGTTCCCCACCTCAAGACCCTTAACTTAATCACATCTGCAAAGTCCCTTTTGCCACGGAAGCTAACACATTCACAGATTCCAGGGGTTCGGACATGGACAACTTCGTAGGAGGGACATTATTCTGTTCACCACAGGGTCCATATCAAACACACACACCAAGAGTTTAGGAATTATATATCCTTCCCCTAGAAGTAAGTATAATTAGGAGTAATGAGAAACAAAAGCTGAAATCCTGGGAGACTGTGCATAAGGAGTCAGCTTGAAGTGTCAGTGATGGGTAAGGATGTTGTATGGAGCCTGTGGCAGGCTGCTCTTAGTGAATCACAATGAAGACCCTTAGGATTTTGAAGCAGAACCACGCTATCCTGTGCAAATAACTACTCTCCTTTTGAGAAACAGCTTTTGGCTTTCTACTTGACCTTAGTAGACCTGAACACCTGACCATGGGCCACCAAGTTACCATGTGACCTGAGGTGCCCATCATGAAGTAGATAGTCTGACTCACCAAGCCCATAAAGCTAGGCATGTACAGCTGCGGCATTCCATCATAAAGTAAAAGTGGTATATAGAAAGCAGGCTCAATAAGGTCTTGAAGGCACAAGTCAGCTGCATGAGAAAGTTGCCGAGATGCCCATGCCCCCACTCTTGATAACTGCCTTCTCTCTCAACCCACACCTATGGCCTTGTGGGGAGTTCTCTATGAACAGTTAACTAAGAAAGAAAAAACTCAGGCTTGGTTTACAGATGGTTCTACTTAACATATGCAGGCAGAACCTGAAAGTGGGTGGCTATAGCACTATAGCCCTATGCTGGGATGGCCTTCATGAACAGTGGTAAAGGGAAATCCTCCCTGTAGAAAGAACTTTGAGTGATGTACCTGGCTGTTCATTTTTCCTGGTAGGAAAAATAACCAGAGGTATGGGTCTACAGTAATTCTTGAGGTATGGTTAATGGTTTGGCTGGGTGGTCAAGGAATTAGATGAAACACAATTGGAAAATTGGTTTATAACGATCTGGAGAAGTACTGGATAAACATCTCTAAATGGGCACAGAATGCAAAATGTTTTGTCTCCCATGTGTATGCTCACCAAAGTGTGACCTCAACAGAGAGGGATTTTAATAGTTGAGTGAACAGAATGAGATATTCTGGGACTGTCGGTGAACTTCTTTCTCCATCTACTTCTGTTATTGTCACATGGGTTCAAATATAATGGCCATGTTGGCAGGGATAGAGGTAATGCATGAACCTAGTAAAATGGACTTCTACTCATCAAGGCTTATCTGGATACAGCACTGCTGAGTACTCAATCTGCCAGCAGCAGAGACCAAAACCGAGCCCCTAAAATGTCACCATTCCCTAGGGACAATCAGCCAGCTACCTGATGGTGGACTGATTACATTACCACTTCTGTCATGAAAGGAGCTGCACTTTGTTCTCACTGGATAAGCACTTACCATAGGCATGGATTTCTCTTCCCTGCCCACAATGCTTCTGCCATTGTCTGTGGCCTTACAGAATGCCTTATCCACCATCATGGTATAATACAGCATTGCTTCCAGCCAAGCATTTCACAGCAAATGAAGTGCAGCCAATAGGCCCATCCCCATGGAATTCACTGGTCTTCCCATGATGCCCATCATCCTGAAGTAGCTGACTTGATAGAACAATGGAATGGCTTTTTGAACACTCAGTTATAGTGCCAGATAGTTGACAGTACCTTTCAAAGCTATGGAAATATGGACCAGGAGGTAGTATATAACCTGACAACAAATGTACAGTCCTGTTTCTCCCATAACCAGGATTCATGAATCTAGGAATCAAGGAATAGAAATAGCAATAGCAGCTCTCACTAATACCTCTAGTGATTCACTAACAAAGTGTTTGCTTCCCATCCCTGCAACTTTAGGCTCGGCTGATTTGGAGGCTGTAGTTCCCCAAAGAGCAATGCTTTCAGCAAGAGACAAAACAGTGATTCCATTAACTGGAAATTGAGACTACCACATAGCCACTTTGGGGTCCTTATGTCTATGAATCGACTGGCAAAAGAAAAGGGTTACTGGGGGCAATTTTGTCCAGAGGACATTTGTGACGTCTAGAGACATTTTCTGTTGTTGTTGTGATAACTGCAGGAGGAGAGTGAACTAGTACCTGGTGGTTAGAGGTCAAGGATGCGGCTAAACATCGTACAATGCACAGGACAGCCCACTACAACAAAGAATTATCTAGCCCAAAATGCCAATAGTATGGAAATCGTGGATTGCTCAACTCACCCTGGTGACTCAGCGTCACTATCAAGAGGAAACTGGATTGCTGCTGCACCGTGGGAGCAGAGGGAAACCCTGGGAGAGCCTCTCAGCACTCCTTTGTTATGTGATTATAGTCAATGGAAAACTAAAACAAGTCAGTTCACGCAAGACTACTAATGGTCCAGAAACTTCAGGAATAAATGTTTAGGTTACCTCACCAGGAGAGGAACTCCAACCAGCAGAAGAAGGCAATTATAAATACCAGCTAGACCATGTAACTAACTGCAGAAATAAGAAGTATGGTAGTTGTATTTCTTCCTTATTTTGATATGAATGTATAGTATCAAAATACTATACACTAAACAAATACTTTTAGTTTCTTTCCTACTCCCATTTCCTGAGCAACTAACATAAGATATATGGATAACTGTTAACCTTATATCTCAGTATTTAAGTTACAGGATAACAAAGGGGGAGTCTGAATAACTTAAGAATGAACATGATCAAAAACACAGAAGGGAATTAGTATCCACTTAGGGGGGAAAGGGTTAGCATATTTTCAGTTGTACATAGGGTAGTTGTATCAGGTTAGGCAGAAGTATGACTTTGTTAATGTATTTATTTTTAAAATAAGTATAGTTTACAGAGATGTATATGGGTGGCAAGGTGACAATGGGCAGACTATGGTGGTTTTGTAATACATCAGTATATCTAGGCTGAACCATGTTTCCTAGCATTCACTTCCCTGTATGTTTCTGGTTATGGTGAACCATATTTGAGAGACCTATTTGCATGAGATTTAGAAGGTGGAAGTGAAGCAGCAGCCATATTATATTTAACCTTCAAAGGGTGGAGTCAGGTACATTTGTAGCTCAAGCACATTATCATTGATCTGCTGGTTTACCTTGTTGGCCACAGGGCAGCACCCAGGCCTGCAGCTGCTCTACCTTCTCCTGGGATCCTCCTTCAACATCTTCCTGAGACATTTGTTTAGCTCTGTAAAAAAGGGCACTATTTTATAAAGATGAAGGCAGTGAAAACTGACACAGGTCCCAGTTCATTCTCATGATCCTGGCTCCTCTTCGTGGATTCTAGCTTGTCCTTGCTCTCCCCCACTTTACATCCATCTCCCCTTCCCAATTCTTTGCTATGCAGACTTCAAGTTTTAGCATCTGACATGAAGACAACAGGCCCAGAGAGACTATTTAACCAGCATCCACAGTTGTGTATAATGTCAAATCTCTGTAAAAATCCCATACACACACACACACACACACACACAATTTATACAGGTCTCGTCCATGGCCCTAGAAGGGTCCCTAGCATTACATTCTCATGAAAGTATGTTTTTGAAAAAGTTGTAAAAATAAACTATTTCAAACTCAGTCAACTTTTAAAATTTTTGTAATTATTTGTTTTCTCTTTCTAAATAGATAATCACCTTTATGCCTAATTTATATTTATAATTTTATATTCATTTTCCTAAAGAGGGTCTTCTAAATAGTGCTTCAAAATCTGCATCTGTCCCTGCAGAGGTCTTCCTGCACTCGAGGTCAGTTCAGAATTGATCTCCCTGAAACCAAATCAGAAAACCCTTTTGCAGCTGCAGGGTGAAACAGATGCAAACTGAAAACAAATGGAGAAGGCTGGCAAGTCCTGAGTTCTAACCGCAAGGCATTTAAACATGAAGTGAACTCATTTCAGTCTGCTTTAAGGAAAACATCACTGTAAGAAGGAGGGCTGTACTGGAAAATCAGGCTCAGTCTTGGGAACATGCACATCCTCAACAAGAAGAGGGATGGAATCGAGGGCACAGGAGCTGCAGAAAGGGGGGAAAGACTAATTAATGTTAGAACATTTAATCCAAATCTCCACAAGCATAATCTCCTGGACCTTGGATCCTCCAAAAAGCAGGAAACTTTGTAACACATAAAGAGATTTTCAGAAGTCACTGAAATGATTCATTGAAGTAGGAACAAGAGTATGCCTTGTTTAAGGAGAAGAACTGAGACTACTGAGTAGGTTTCTAAATCCAATGCCTCACATAAACGTGACAACAAACTCTTAAGGCCAAAGATGAGTTTTGCTCAGAATGCCATTGCTGGATAAAAATGAACACTTTATCACTGTAATAGGGTTGGAAAAAAAATTTAGCTTCTTAAAAACTGTGATAATATGCATTCTACAGTTAAGTATTTTACTAAGAACACAAAAATTTCTTTGCTTCATATTTCCTAAGCTTTTCTGTGATAACTTTTGAAGAGTTAGTATGCATCTTTTACAGCCTAAACATATAGACTTTTAAAACATCTTTCAAGTTTTTTTAACATTGTAAAACCACATTCATCTTACATATGTACCAGATGGATGGATAAAGGAAAGAGAGAGAGAGATGGGTCAAAAGATGAAGAGATGTTATTTTAAACCTGACTGCAGTTTAATCCAGGTAGATTAAAAAGAAAGAATTCTGGGCTTCCCTGGTGGCGCAGTGGTTGAGAGTCCGCCTGCCGATGCAGGGGACACGGGTTCGTGTCCCGGTCCTGGAAGATCCCACATGCCGCGGAGTGGCTAGGCTCATGAGCCATGGCCGCTGAGCCTCCGCGTCTGGAGCCTGTGCTCCGCAACGGGAGAGGCCACAACAGTGAGAGGCCCGCGTACCACAAAAAAAAGAGAAAGAATTCTGAAGAGGGAGAAAGGCTCTTTTCTTTAAGAGCTACACCATATATTATTCCCTAACTTTCAGCAAAAGTCTGTGACACTCGTGTCAATGTCAGACAGCAGCTCCAGGAACTGAGAGCAATGGCAGAAGGTGAGGCCACCAAGGGGGTGTCTGAAAATCAAGAGAGGCAAGAAATCAGAACTAGAAGAAACAACAAGAATACAAGTCACTACTGCTCATGCCACCAATCTACCCTCCTGCTGAATTCCCAGCTATCTTGGGGAACAGACTTATTTCTCATATTAAGAAGACTCAAGCCACTCTATTAGGAGAGTAAACTAAAGGATGACTCCAGAGGGTTTGGGGACATCCAGGTGGCCACCATCAGGGTTACATGTGTTACAAAATAACAAACATTAGAACAACTAAATTTGACTACCAACATTTGTCCTATTTTTCCTTCATAAAATATCAGAAGGTCCAAACCACATTTTAAATTCCACTTATTTGGAACTAGAGGTTTTGCTCTTTTGGTCCTTATGAAATGTTGTTGATCTCATCTCAGTAACTGAAAGTATCATATAGCAAACATTTTAAGTTCTATCATAAAAAGAGGAATCTGAAATAAAGACAGATTGTCCCAAAGAGTTACAGGAAAACTGGATCTGTTCATTTCATTACCGTCTAACTCTTAAAGGTGAGGTCATGAAAAGCACAAGCAGGGATAGAGACAGAAGGGACAACTGTTCAGTATTCTCCCTGCAAGGTTGTTCCTTCTATGTGTCTCCACTGAAGAAGCACAAGTACCTTCTCCACCCCATCCCCAGAAGAAAATCTATAACACAGAGGACCTTGTTCCACCAATTTTCTCCCCTCTCTGGAGTATATATTTTTAACCTTTCTCTACACCCTGGACTCTATATCCTTCCTTCCAATTCAAGGGTTCCTAACTATAGAGGCAATCAACTTTATGGGATGCCCATACAACTTGTTGGCAATGATTGTTTATACTATTTGCATAAATCAGAGAATAGTCAAGGGCTGCCCTATAATAACACACTCTCACATTCCAATATGCTTTTTTAAGTAAGAAAGCCTCAGTTTGTTACCTGGGAATTGTCTGTAGCCTGTAGCTACCTATTTCTGTTACCCATGGACCTTTATGCAGAAGGGATCTCAGAAGACTACCAGGCTGTAGGGCCCTGAAAATTGGTGCACAGAGTAACAACATGTGGGCATGTCTATGGGAGAGTATTACACATGTGAACATCATTGTTCACAATGTCACAGGAGGCAAAAAAAAAAAAAAAAAATCCACCACAACCTCAGAACTGCTAACTTATCCTACAACATACTAAAGTTTCTTCTATCTTATTAAAATATGTTTTAAATTCTTTCTGAAAGACTGCTAGCTATAAAAAATTGCAACAAATAAATTTTAATTTTTCTAAACCTCTGTATAAGTCTGATTCCCAACAGGAAGCAGGCACCCTCAAAATAGGATAATTTAAGGAGGGTTTATTTACAAAGAAACCATTATGCAGGTCCCAGTAGGGTACAGGAGATCCATAAGGGACAATGCAGTAACCTGGGGCTACTATCAATGGCGTTGTTACCATCTCTGAGTCTAAAGAGACAAGGGAATAAGAAATTACTGAAAGCCAGGAGAGAGACATGTGTAGAAGGCCATGCTAAAAGAGGCAGTGACCTTCAGAGAAGGGATACAACCAGTCCAAGGTATTCCCTCCAGCAGAAAACTGGGGCAATAAATACCCTGAGTATCTCTAATCTCTCTTTTTCCATGAAGTTTGATGTTCATTGATGACCTCCTATTGATCAATCCAAGGAATAAACACTTCTTAAGTTCTTTTCTTACTTGATCTGTCTCCAGAATTTGACATAACTGACTACTCCCCTCATCCTGAAAGCCTTTTTCCCTTTAATTTCTAAGACGATGTTCTTTTCTTGGTTTGCCTTCTTTCTTCTCCGATTGATCCTACTCCAGCTCCTTTACAGAGTTCTCTTTCTCATCCTACTCCGTAAATAATGGCATTCCCCAGAGATCCATTATCAAACTACCCTTTCTCCTTGGCTGATCTCGTTCATTTCTCCATCACCACTACCACCTTGTTTTCAACCTTCCCCCTATGACCACTACTGCTTGTCTTAGTTTGGGTTTCCTGAGAAGCAGATCCCAAGACAAGGATTTGAATGCAAGCAGTTTATTTTGGAGGTGATGCCAGGAAACATCATTAGGGGAGCAGGAAAGTAAGACAGGGCAAACAAGGGAGTTACTAAAATGAACAATATCAAGCAAAGATGCCCCAATGGGCAAAAGAGCATAGTCTTTGAGGAGCTCCAGGAAATGGTGTAAACACTCTAGAATTATTCCAGTCAAGGAGAAAATGAGCTGGGGTATTTATACACAAGTCCTGAGAGTCATTATATGAAGGCTACTCCCAGGGGACATTAATTCCTCAGCACTTCCAGCCTGCTATGAACACAGGCAGAGCAGCCTCTGAGGGCAGTTACTGGCAAAGGAGAGATGGGCCAAGATGCACGGAAATGGTAAGGTGCAAAGGTGGACACTGACAGCAGCTGCTACATTTCCAAATTTCTATTTCTAGTCCAGACCTCTTCATTGCACCCCATATTCATACATTCAACCACCTACTTGGACCTCTGCTACAGGACCTGCCTACAGGAATCTCCCATTTCCCACTCCCACCCTCACCTGTTTCTCCCTGATTGCAGACATCGGCATTACCTTCCACCAGCACCCAAAATAAGTTATCTACCAGTCATTTGTGACTTGCCACCTGGTCTTTATGTCTTATTGAATCAACCTCTGAATCCTCCAAAATCCTCTCAGTGGCCTCTCCATTAACTCAAGTCATGATTCTAAGTCTTTAGTTGAGCACAATGATCTGTTTCCTCTCTCCATTTCCAGCTGCATCTCTCTTTCACTCTCCAAATACATCGTATGTGCCAATCCATATACATGTATTTATCATGTTCTCTGCACATGATAAGGTCCAATCTTTGCATATGTGTTTCCTTCTGCCATATCTGTCCCTTTCCATGTTACCTGTCTGGTTAACTGCTATTCATGTCAAACATCACGTTCTTGCCATATTTTTCCAGACCTCCCAGGAAGACAGACATCTCTTAGGCTGTGCTCCTGCATCACTAACAATTACAGGACAATAATCACATACTTACTAGGTCAATAATAAAAGTACCCATGGGAATAGTGTCAGTTCTTTACCTAAAGGTCAGAACATACCAGAAGTGATACAAAAAGACAGATACCTGATGGACAAACATAAAATTGTTCATGATAATACCAACATTAGATATGCAGACCAAAGACCTTCTTTTAATAGGTCTCTTCTTCAGTCAAGGGCTCTCTTCTTAAGTCATGAACAGACTCAGCTCCATGAGTCCACCATGATGGCTCAAGTAAGGTCTTTTTTACACCAGAACTAGATCATTTATTATTATTATTATTATTATTATTATTATTATTAAGATAAATAAGTATTCCAATGGACTGTCTAGCCACATCTACCATAGAACACTTTACCACTAATAAACATAACCTAATCTGATTAACACTCCTGCCCTTCAGCCCTTTAAGGCTGCTCTGCTGCTATTTGACCCCTGCCACTCCAGGATCCCAGCTTCCCTATGAGACTAAGTGGAATCCTTAGTTCAAGGATAGCACCTCTTACCTTCGCCCATAGACTACAGAGGACAGTTGCTGGAACACTTTTCAAAAATGCTGATACTATGTTCCCAATGTATTTCTCAGTGCTATGACAAAAGGAGTATCCTCTGGTCCTTCACAGAGGAAAATAGTTATAAGGATGGAGAACAGGTCATACATGATAAATCCATTCCTATATCCCAATTTTCTAAGTTAAAATTTTTTTTTCTCCATAGTATACCAGGAAATTTCTGGCCTATTTTATTTTGTGTCTGTCACTGTTGAGTTTCAGATTGTAATCAACCAACTGAGAAAACTGTTAGAAATACTCCCAGCTGCTCAAACCACCACAATTAATCCAAAATCTGGTAAGAGAACCTATCTCAAAAGATTCAGCCTGATCTAAAATTATACACCTCACTCTCTGAGCTAGCACCTCCAGAATCCATTCACACATATATTCCCCAAGTCTTATGCTGCATAAATTAGCAAAACCTTGCAATTTTATTCTCCCATATTTAACTTTGTAATTGGTTCCCTGGGATATGCTAGAATATGACACTAATTGTCTAGAAGCATTGAGGAAAATGGGCAAGGTAACTGTCTCTGATGAGGTCATCACAGGACCTTCAAGCAAGGCAAGAATCATTTCATCTCAGAGAGGATGCTTCTGCTAGCAAGAAAAACTTAATGGAGTTTGGGATTCAATATACCTTAAGTTGTCTAAATTCTCCCAACAGTTACCATTCCTATTCCAGTCTCCTTCTATTTTGAAACAAATGTTCTCATGTATATGTAAGAGACCTGGCAAGGCTGTGAATTCCACATGCAATGCAGTTTACCAATTTGCAGGATCAGACCTGTGTCTGATTTTCAACTATGTCAGCCCTTTGACAAAAGGTAAGAGATCCTTGCAGATCAGTTACAGAAACTCCCTGGATTTTTTTTAACCATGCCTTGAGCTGTGAATTTAAAATCCTGAGCTATTATTTTCTTTCTGTAAACCCTCCAGCACAGCTAGAAAGAGCTAGCCTACCTTACAGGGTTACCACCATACCCAAGATGACTATATACCCCAGTTTGCCTGGAGCCATCCCGTTTATGTCTGTTATCTTAGAATGGTCAATGACACTCACTTTTACTTTCAAAAGTGCCCCACCTTGAACAATAAATTATGTTGACCCTTCATGTACTTACAGCCTCTCACAGCAACCATTTATACCACCAGTGGACACTCAAAGCAACCAGAGTGAAAATTTCTTTATGGAATGGCATGGGCTCTCAGTTTCCATCCTCTAATGCTAACAAAGTCCTCTCTAATTTTAAGCTAAACAGAGTCAGATAATCAATCCTAGATTCCCATTTTCTTGAAGGTGTGCTCCCTGTAATCATCTTTGGTACAACTAAGTACATAAATTAAGATTCTTAGTTGCAGGCTACAGAATCTACTCCAGGTATTAAAACAGAAAAGATGTAAATCAAGTACGCTTCAATTAAAAAAAACAAAAAGGAATTCACTACAGACTAATAGGAGCTTACAGAATTCTGAGAGGGCTGCAACCAAATCTACATTCACAGCCAAGAATAATGCAGCCAAAAGAAATGTCCAACATGAGACTGCATTATCAGAAATCCCACAGTCATGATCAGTCCCACTTGGCATCAAAGATGAGACTAGACTAGATACCCATCACCACAGCTGCCCAGAGGATCCAATTTCTCTGTGCATGACCCCCTATCTTGCATTGTTCTCAACTGCTTTCGAGGTTTTGTGCAGGGTATCTTAGTAGAACCTAGCTCATGTGTGAAACCCTAGTTAGGGAAATGCAATGTAGTTTTTACACATAAGATCTCTTTAACACAGAAGGCATACTAGAGAAGCTTTGGTGAGGACGCAGGGTGAGCCATTCTTCAGTATCTGCCAAGAACTGAAAAGGATTATGGGGAAATCCATGTGGAAGAAAATGGTTATAAGAAGATCAGTGGTGGTTCCAGAATTTCTTTAGGGAATGCTATCTCACTGGAAGGGGACTTGGAGATGTATTTGCATAGTAAGCAAATTGTTTTTATTTAGCTTAGTTGTTTATTTTAAGTGGTACCTAGGAGAGCTGATGGAAGTCTAAATCAGACACATGAGGCAAGTCTTGGCACCACAATGAAATAAGAAAGGTAAGATACTGCCAAGACTATTATTGCTCCTTCAGAGACTGAATCGGGCTGCCTCTGAATAGCAAAGAAAAAGACAAGAATGCCCTTGAATAAAGTGTTCCACCATATTGACAGGAGTCTTCCCTAAACAGTTCTGTGACAGAGAAAAAAAAGACTATTTTTTAAAACAAAATTGGGACATAACTTCTGAGAAATGCAAACTATGTTACAAAATACTTTAAATTCTGAACTTCCAGATAACCTTATATTTATCATTTCTATATTTATCACATCCAAACTGACAAAGGCAAGGAAGACCAAGTGTGTTTTCCCTTCTTTATATTGCATCATTCTTTTTTTTTGGGGGGGGTGTCCCTAACTTGAAATATTCTTTTACTTTCAAGACACCTTGGGGCAGCAATCGTATTTATCTCCGTGGGATTCCTGAGATACCTTTATCATTGCTCCAAGTCTATCTAAGAAGGCCAGTGGATGTTCCAAAATGTATTCTTTGCATGTATTTCCTTTAAAAAAAGAAAATCAAGCCTTTTGGTGAAAATCTTATATCACAAGTCAAAGAGCACAGAACAGGAACACCTCCTTTCAGAGCCTATCATGGACTTCCTGAGGGAGAGGGACCTGTGCTGTTAAACATACATTTTGCAGATCCGTTGGCTTCTCAGTTCATAGCATTCGACTCCCTGGCTCCTCAGCAGCTCCTTCTCTTCTGATGCATCTCGAGCTTCCAACTGGCAGAAGTGAGCCGGAGAGGCAATGAAGTCATAGTGCCAGTCCAGACAGCGCAGGTAGATGAACATGTGCAGGGCACAGGCCAGCGCCAGCAGCAGGATCAGGGACATTGCCAGGCTGATTGGAATGGCTGGTGAGAAGGAAGAGGTGCAGTCTCGGGCCCTGGCAAACTGTCCCCCACTTAATGGTAAAGCCTTGGATCTGTCAGGAGAAAGAAAAGAGCTGAAGTGACAACTCTTTCCTCTGAAAATCTGCTTCACAGTTGGGCTAGGGGTTCTAGAGCCCTCGTCAGTCAAATTTAAATACTGGGGCCATACTTGCTGAATAATTTAAACACATTATCTAACAAATGTGTGTGTGCTCTTGGGGACAGTGAAACTTAATTTTAAATCAAGACTGACCCAGAAACTCTGGGATATATGGTTGTCATAATTAAGTGGCCAGAGAAATTCAAGGCTCTGAAATGAAACCTCTTTTATCTGATCCTTAGTTCACCTAAAACCAAGTCTGTTGTCTCTAAAATTCAAAGCCTACTCAAAATTTTATGTGTTAATATAAATTTCGCAAAGAATATTAATTCTCACTTTCTCTGCCTTTGATTCTGTTAACAGGAAGTAGATAGGAAGAGTCTTTTAAGGGAAGATATGATTCCCAGTGACGTAAAATATAGATAATAAAAGCTAACACTTGTTGAAGATTTTATTTTTACATACCAGACACTGCCTTAACTCATTTAATACTCACAAGAGCCTATGAATAAGTTACTATTTTATCCTAATTTATGGATGAGGAAACCGGCACAGAAAAGTTAAGTAACTTGCCCAGAGTCACACAGTATTAAGTACAATGAAGCTGTAATTCAAACCTTAGCAGTCTGGTTTCAGAGTCACTTCTCGGTTTACAACTCCATAACTCCTGATATATTGTGTCTCTTTTTCCCCCCATCACTAACTCTCCTTCTTTATCAGTTGTACCATGCAGACTTGGTACTGTTTTTGGAAGAGCTGTATACCACTTGCAGTCTGCTCAGAGAATAGAAAGAAAAGCTTTCTCATATGCGCAAACGAAGTGATTTAATTACTTGGAACTAGGAGAGGTTCAAATCGACAACTGGCCCCGTTATCTAAACACTATCACAATAAAGAAACAGGGGCTACAGAGTCTACAGAGTAATGATTCTAAATGAGAACAATCATTTGTAGAAGGCAGCTTCCACATTCAGCTGGCTTTTAGAATATAACCCTACAGTGTCACCTCATTCAGTCACCTAGTTGGTTTTAAAAGGGTACATCAGAAAATTGAATTATCCATGAATGCTTTACTGAGGATTCATTTTTAAGACTTAGGTGGGCACTTTACCATGTTTCCATGCTAAAACGATTGCAGCCACCCATCATACCATAGACATTAGGGGCCTTGCTTGCCCAACAACCTGTGCTTAGACTGAACCAAAACAACTACTGAAGGAGACTCTTGGCCTGGCTTTTAGGATACTTGGCCTGCCCACTCTATGAAGAGGAAAAGTGGCCTTCTCTTCAGGCACTGGCCTGAAGAGTCAAGCTCATCAATGACAAAAGATGGCCTCATTTGATGCTACAACTCCAGCCAAAGAGAATGTCCTCACATTGACTGCCACTTAACTCTTAAGACTTGACTGAGAACAATATCTGTGGAGGATGCCTGAGGGACACGTTGTCTATCCATATTCTGGACTAGAGATTGCAAACACTCTTATCTAGCCTACAGGTAAGTTTTGTTTGGCCCAGAGTTCTGAACATCCTGAAAACCTTCCCCAGGAATCTACATTTCTATCTTTAATTGAAAAGTCAGAAGATCCAGCAAGATTGGGCCTGCATTCCTACAAAGCAAACATTAGCTGAAGTTTTATAAAATATACCTATTGTGATGCCGGCTACATTTTGCCAAAGTCCCCAGGTGGCCCACCTGAGGCATGTGAGCTTTCACCTGAGGCACCTGAGTTTGCCATGCATGTGACATCACTCTATACTTTATTCCTAGAATAAACCAGATAGATCAGCAAGGCTGTAGATGTGGAATGCAGCCTTTTGTATGCATACCTTAACCCCCATCACCACCAGCACTACCTCGTCCCTGGACTGGGCTTGCTTCTGTATCTGTCCACATGAAGAGTGTTTTACAAGGTCCACCTCTGACACCCAGTGCTCTGTCCTCCATGAGGCTGCTGCTGAGGATGTTATCACGCATTGCACAACACCAGGGAGGGATGAATGTGCTCCTCACAAGGACATTCTCAGTAGTCTTATGAACCCCATGAACACGTAAAGGGTGATTCTTTCTTATGCTGGCTGCTCAAGAGCTTCAGAACGAAATTACTGTGCTGCTTCCAGCCAGGGCAGACAGATGGTCTCATGGTTTTGTGTACCAACTTCACTAGTGGTTTAGCTGATCTTTTCTTCCTTTTGTTTTCCTTAATCCCATGTCTTCCCATTTTTTGGTTTATATTTTTTATTGTAAAATACACATAAAATCGACCATCTTAACCATTTTTAGGTGTACGGTTCAGGGGCATCAAGTACATTCACATCGTTGTGCAACCATCACCACCATCCATCTCCAAAATTCTTTTCATCTTGCAAAACTGACACTCTGTACCAATTAAACACTAACTCTCCAGTCCCCTCTTCCCCCAGCCCCTAGCAACTGCCATTCTACTTTCTGTCTTCAAATGTGACTACTCTAGTACCTCATAAGTAGAATCATACAAATATTTGTCCTTTTGTGTCTGGTTTATTTCACTTAGCATAATACCCTCAAGGTTCATTCATGCTGTTGCATTTATCTGAATTTCCTTCCTTTCTAAGGCTAAATAATATTTCATTGTATGTAAATGATAGATTTTGCTTTTCAATCATCCACTGATAGACATTTGGGTTATGTCCATCTTTTGGCTGCTGTCAATAATGCTGCTATGAACATGGATGCACAAATATCTGTTCATGTCTCTGTTTTCAATTCTTTTATTTTTATTTTTATTTTTTATTTATTTATTTATTTTTTTTGTGGTATGTGGGCCTCTCACTGCTGTGGCCTCTCCCGTTGCGGAGCACAGGCTCCGGACGCGCAGGCTCAGCAGCCATGGCTCACAGGCCCAGCCGCTCCGCGGCATGTGGGATCCTCCCGGACCGGGGCGCGAACCCGGTTCCCCTGCATCGGCAGGCGGACGCGCAACCACCGCGCCAGCAGGGAAGCCCTCAATTCTTTTAGGTATATAATTGGAAGTGGAATTACCTAATCACATGGTAATTCTATGTTTAATTTTTTTGAGGAACCACCACACTGTTTTCCATAGTGGCTGCACCATTTTACATTTCCACCAGCAATGTACAAGGGTTCTAATTTCTCCACATCCTTGCAATAGCCGTTATTTTCAGTTTGGGGGATTTTTTTTTTTTTTTTATAATAATCAACCTAATGGGTGTGAAGTGGTTTGCCCATTTTTCAAAATTATTTTTCTTGAAGTATTTCTATAAGTCATTGTAAGTCATTTCTGGAACAAGGTAGAGATATAAATCAGTCAATTCATCTGTTAGGCAAGATTATGTGTGAATTATTCCTTGTTTTCATTATTACCTCCTCATTGCCCTTTCCACCTACTTCTCTTTTAAAAGTGCGAGAGAAATAGATACAATATATACTTTATAAATATTATATAAATAGATATATACATTACATGTATTATAAATTGTCTTTGGAGCCAGTCCACAATTCAAATTCTGCCTCTACCAGTTACCAATTATATCACTTTGAACAATTATGTAATCATCAGAGTTTCTCATCTCATTTGTAAAACAGGGATAATAACAGCTATCTTGCAGCATTATGATAAGTTTTGAAGATAAAATATGTAAAATAACTACAACAGTGCCAACACACAAAGAGGACTCATAAGTATTAGTTGTTGTTAATCCATGCCTAACACGGTCCTGGGTGTTGCCACATATATATTAGGCCATGAATTCTTTACATCCATAAAGATAGGTCAGAAATCGAGAGGGTGGAGTAACTTGCCCAAGTGGCTGAGAAGTAATTCAAAACCATGTCTTTCAAACGCCAAAAAGCAAACTCCTTCCCTACACCAAACTACCTCACCACACTTCTCCAAGCTGGGGGGAAGGGGAATAAATATATATTTATATATGGAAAAGATTGGGAAGAACCAATAAAAGGGACATGTAAAACCCTGCCTATTTCAGGGAGTTGGAAGAACAAGTTAAGCTTTTTTCACAGGTAAACAGGTCAGAGGAAGTTGACAGATGTCTCTCAGCCCGAGATTCTTTTGGTGAAAAGGAACTTCTTATGCCTCTATGCCTTTCCCCAAATACTTTCAAGAGGATCTTTAGGATATTTTTGACTCCCTGGCTGACAGTTCCATTCCTATGCTAAATGCCAAAGCTGTCACTCACACTTCAGATGTACTTCTTATCTGCCCTGATAGGATCACTGCTCCTCTCCCTGAAGGAAATAAAATAATTGTCCGACAATTCCTCTCCCCAGAAGGGCCTCTTGCTCCAGGAAGTGTCAGTCACTGGGCTCATGTCACAGCTTCACTCTGGCTTACATTGCTGGCATTCCTCACTGATAATTATTAGTGACTGGATAAACCTTTATATAAAAGAAAGTCCTTGTGGGGGGCAGGGGGGATCACTGTGCAGGAAGAGGAAATACTTGATCCTATTCTATTTCATACCTTAGAAGATAAAAAACATAATTCATACCAATATAATTTTAAAGATATCTACTCCTCTCTTTTCCTTAAACATCTATGTTTTCAAACAATTTCTTTGGCACCAAACACACAGGTGCATTGAGTATATGCTTTAGTTTATTACCTGGAAATCAACAAAAGTGACCTCCCACAGGCTTGACATATCATTGGTGTCGCTGGGCAACAAAAGGGCATCATACCGCTGCAGGCTGCTGACACGCTGGCAGTGGTAGGAGTAACTTGACGGAGCAAATACGCCAGTTGCATTAAAAGTTGCTGGAATTGAATTATTGAAAATAACCTCGACTCAGTGCAAACTAAACCAGCTCTGGATGGACAACTTGTTGTAACTGGTAAGGGTGAATCTGACAATAATTATAAAACAGCATTACCCCAAAAGCACTTTTACATTTGCTGATGCAGGACACTGTTGACGAACAGTACAACTGCGCCCTCTTTTGTCAGGTAGTAGAACTGGCTCAGAGAGAGGCTTTTACTATCTAGTTCTGAACAAGAGCCTCCTGATGGGTGGGAATGAAAGCAAGTAACAGGAGAACCCCCCAAAGTGAGCAATACAAATTCCTACAAAAGGAAAAACACAAAAAGCTTAGGAATATTTTTCTTTTTTAAAATTAAAATAATTTTATTATTGCAAAAAAATTGAGAAAAACTAAATGGACAATAATATAGAAGTAGCTAAATAAATAATGGTCAAAAGTAAATAGCTCTTACTATGTGTCAAGCATCTCTCTAAATTCTTTATGTATATTTTATTTAATCTTCACTACAACACCATGAGATAGAGAATATTATTATCCTCATTTTGCAGATGAGGAATCCAAGACACAAAGGGGTTAAGTAACTAACTTGTGCAAGTTTACTCAGAGAGTAAGCACTGGAGCTGGGCTTAGAATCCCATTTGAGACCAGAGCTCTTACTCTTAGCCATTTTGGAATGGAATATTCTCTAGCAATAAAAAAGTTATAATATGCATATGTCATGATCACTTTTTTTCATTAAAAATGTGTGACTGCATAGAAAAAATTTCTGGAAAGATCAAAATGTTAATATGATTACCCACTTTGTTATACACCTGAAACTAACACAACATTGTAAACCAACCATATTTCAATTTTTCTTAATGGAAAAAAGAAAAAAAAAGCAGCTGAGATCAGTATAGCTCCAGGTGAAAGCTTGGGTTTTGATCCTGGCTCTGCCCACCTGTATGTTATGTTCCTGCTCCCTCTGGGAACAGCATCTTGGTGTTTATAGGGCTGACCCTCTCCCCTCTCAGTGAAGTCTCCCGGACCCTGCCAATCAGTGTATTGCGGCCCTTTAATCACTGTGATAGGTTTAGAGAGAGGCATATGCCCCAGGCTGGGTCAATAAGATGTAAGCTGTGCTATAGCTATCAAGCAACAGAGTTCTTTTATGTTGCTTAAGTGGATAATTGTCAGCTGGCCACCATCTTTCCAGCCTGAGAATGAAACTGACACGAGGACAGCAGAGCCAAGAGATGGAGAAAGATGCTGCCCTGGTGAGGTAAGTTAAGTATCTGAAGCTAACACTTTCAATCCTATTAATCAGTTACCTTTTGACTTTATGCAGCCAAAAGAGTTCTCACAAATACAGCTCTTATTAGTGGTATGGTAAGTGCTGTTAAACAACCTAACTGGGCCTTGCTTTCCTCATTTGTAAAATAGGTTGTGCTTGTTTAAATAGAGTGCTTTGTGCTGGCCTGGTGTTATAAAACATTCGACGTTATCTGGGACAGCCCCTGCTCACCCTGGGCTTCTGACTCAGATACAGAAGGGTTTTTTCAGGGATGCAATTGAGCCTGGCCACCCCCGCCCACTGCAACAATCCACCGAGAACGCTGAAGGCCAGAAGCATGGAGGTGGTGGACATCTCAGATCTGGACTCTGGAGTCAGCTGTTCCACAGGGCAATGGGAGAGACAAACCATTCCCAGAAAGGGCAGGCTGGCTCTGGATTCCCTGGAAGTGACTTCTGTTGTGCTCGGGGCTGAGTGGAGCCTGCCACATTGTTTGCAGCCCTGTTTCAGATAATGGCCTGAGACTGAGGCTGTTCTGACACAGCCTCAGTGAGGTGGGAACATTAATGCACCAATGGAACTGCTCGAAAAAATCCTTCCTGGTGAAAACACTGGGTCGTTTTGCCAAACAGCTGTCCAGCCCACAGGGTCTTTGGTTCTGTGTCTCTTGGCCCACTTGAGGGCAGGAATGGCATGCCCATGGGCCTGGGGGACATGACACCCTCTGCCCCGGCCTCTCAAACCTGTGCTGGTTCCTGGAGCAGAGCCTGAGCAAGGATTTGTGGGAGAGTGATTTTTTAAGAAAATGCCAGGAGGACAGGAGAGGAAAGATGTGAAACAGGCGGAGGGAGGGGAGAACAAGTAAGGGCGTGCATCCAGCAGGGTCCCTGGAGTGCGACTCTGGCTCTGTCCTGCTGGGATATCTGGAAACGCCTGTTGGTTAGGGCTGCCCTGGGGGATGTCTGGCCCTCTGGTGGACATGCAGGCAAAGGGTGCTCCAGCAGCCCAGGAGAGCCCCTGGCAATCACACAGGGTGCCTGTTGCTAAACAAGGAGAGGGAGAGAGGGAAGTGGATGGAGCAGCTCAGTGCCTACTTCTGTTCCTGCCCTTCCAAGTTGCTCTTTTAAAAGGATACGTTGGAAAAGTCAGACATAAAAGGTCATATGTTGTATGATCCCATTTATATGAAATGTCCAGAACAGGCAAATCCAGAGACAGAAAGCAGACTGGTGGTTGCCAGGGTCTAGGAGGGGGAATGGGGAGTGACTGCTAAGGGGTAGGGAGTTTCCTTTTGGAGTGATAAAATGCTCTGGAACTAAACAGAGGTGATGGTTGTACAATATTGTGAACGTACTAAGTGCCACAGAAGTGAACACTTTAAAATGGTAACTTTCATGTTATGTAACTTTTACCACAATAAAAAAAAGTATAAATAGAAAAAACAAATGTTAATTCTGATGACCAATGGTGGTTGGATTATGAATGATTTTCATTTTCTTTTTATAGCTCAGTATTTTCCAATCTTTCTGTTTTCAACAGATATATATATATAACCTTGTCTTAGTGTGGGCTCCTACAGAAGGAGACCCTGAGACAAGGATGTGAATACAAGTATTTTGTGGAGGTGATCCCAAATTTATTGGGGAATTTAGTCATTCAAAAAATGTAGAATATCATATGACATTTGTCTTTCTCTTTCTGACTTACTTCACTTAGTATGATAATCTCTATGTCCATCCATGTTGCTGCAAATGACATTATTTCATTCTTTTTTATGGCTGAGTAGTATTCTATTGTTTTTTAAAAAATGGGGTACAGTTGTTTTACAATGTTGTGTTAGTTTCTACTGTACAGCAAAGTGAAGTAGAATTCCCTGGGTTATACAGCAGGTTCTCATTAATTACCTATTTTATACATATTTTAGTGTATACATGTCAATCCCAATCTCCCAATTCATGCCACCCCTCCTCTTTCCCCCCTTGGTGTCCATACATTTGTTCTCTACATCTGTGGCTCTATTTCTGCCTTGCAAACTGGTTCATCTGTACCATTTTTCTAGATTCCACATATATGCGTTAATATACGATATTTGTTTTTCTCTTTCTGACTTAACTTTACCCTGTATGACAGTGTCTAGGTCCATCCATGTCTCTACAAATGCTCACTTATATGTGGAATCTAAAAATTGATACAAAACAGAAACAGACTTACAGACATAAAAAACAAACTTATGGTTACCAAAGGGGAAGGGGTGGGGAGGGATAAATTAGGAGTTTGGGATTAGCAGATACAAACTACTATATATATAATAAATAAACAACAAGATCCTACTGTATAGCACAGGGAACTATATTCAGTATCCTGAAATAAACCATAATGGAAAAGAATATGAAAAAGAATATATATACACACACACATATATGTGTATGTGTATAACTGAATCACTTTGCTGTACAAAACTTATACAGCATTGTAAATGAACTATAGTTGAAGTATACTTTAATTAAAATTTTTTTAATGAAGTATTCCAAATAAAAACAAACAAACAAACAAAAGTATGTAGAAGAGAGAGAAGAGAAATGACAGAGGAATGGAAGGCAGCTCCAAAGGACAAAGGTAAGGAAGTTTCCACCATGAGCAACAGGGGCTTAATGCCCACAGGGAATCCTGGGAGACAGCGTAGAACACACACCTCTGAGTTATCTCACCTGAGGGTGAGGGAGCTAGGATATTTACAGACTTCTTTCAGTCATTGCTGGGGTACAGATGGGAGGCAGTGGGCCCCTTTGGCCAGAGAAAGCTTTTAGGAAAAGAAAGGCTAGCAGTTGAAAGTTGAGCTGGTGGGGACTTCCCTGGGGGTCCAGTGGTAAAGAATCCACCTTCCAATGCAGGGGACATGGGTTTGATCCCTGGTCAGGGAACTAAGATCCCCACAAGCCATGGAGCAACTAAGCCCGTGCGCCACAACTACTGAACTCACACGCCTCAACTACAGCCCCCGTACCACAAACTACAGAGCCCACGCACCCTGGAACCTGTGCTCCACAACTAAAGAGAGAAAACCTGCATTCCACTAGAGAGAAGCCCACACACTGCAATGCAAGATCCTGCATGCTGCAACTAAGACCTGACACAGCCAAAAATAAATAAAATAAATAAATAAATGATAAATAAATCTTTAAATAAATAAATAATTTTTTTAAAAAAAGTTGAGCTGGTGGACTATAGTGCTCTCAAATGGAAATGCCCAAGAGGATATAGACAAGGTACACTGACAATGTCAGCCACATAGCTTTATAATCAGAAAAAATAATAATCAAAAAGCTACTTTCCTCTAGGGAAAAAATTTTTAAAAGGTGCTATTTGAATCAAAAATATTCCCATTCCTATATCAAACAGATATGTATATATGTCTGGTCACCTTGTGAGATTCTATAAAGTGTCTCTGAAAGATGATGGCACGTATGTTCTAAATTATGACCAGTGAAACATTCGTATCCCATGATATGTAGGCACATGTTGAGGAAAGAGCTTTCCAAGGTTAAACATAGGAAATGCTAGGTTAGAGGCAAAAAAAGAAAGAAAGGGGGACTGGAGACAAGAGGGCAGAGTAGAAGGACTTGAGCTCATCTCCTCTTACGAAAACATCAAAATCACAACTAACTGCTGAACAACCATCAACAACAACAAAAAAAGACAGGAAATGCTAGGTTAATCAAAGTCACCAAGTGCAGCAATCTCCCTTAAGAGCACGTCCTCACAGAAACTTCAATATACAGATTTATACCGTGAATCTCCAAGACGACACGCTGTGCAGTCTTTCTCAAACACGTTTGACCACAGGACCCCCTTTCTGGAAATATTATAAACACTTACACAGAGCAAAAGTGTTCCATAGAACACAGCTTAGGAAAGACTGCCCTAGCACATCCTTCTGGTTTTTCAAGAAATGTTAAAGACACGGCTGCTTATCTCCACTAAAAGCTTGCTCCTATAGGAAAGGAAACATTATAATTTTATATGAAAAAATTTTTTAATGCCTTCAAATTGCTCCCCTCCCCTGGAGCAGTTCCTAACTGCTTGGAAACGCCAATGTTGGCAGATGCATTATTCCATACATAAACACAGAAAAATGCAGGCCTATGCTGATTGTCTGCTGGGGAATTCAGCTAACAGAGAATTTTTAGTTACAGTTAAATGATAAGTGTGACTCAGCTGTAAGGAGCTATACAGAAAATAACTTCATACTAGAGCCTCAGTTTTGGAGCTTTAAACATATTTTATTCTTTGCTTAGAGGAAAGAGGTATCACATTCTCAGGTTCATGTATTTTCTAGGTTGCTAAAGGAAGAAGGAAAAAGTATAGTTGCTTTGGTAGAAACTAAAGAAAGTATTACTATAGGATCCCATCATAACATCACTGACTTTTCAGTGTAATTAGATAAATGTGGCATTTCATGTGTCACAATACTGGGCACACAGCAGTCCACTGATACTTACATGTTGAATGAATAAATTATATGGAGCTAATCTGAAGTGCTGAACCTATGACATTCCAAAGTGCTATCCATACCTACCTTATATCAATACCTCTGGGATTTTCAGCATCACCAAACTTCAGAGACAACCTTAGAAAACAGAAACACAGTCCATCAAAATAGGAATAACCCTTACTCCACACTATACTCAAAAATTACCTCCAAATGGATCACAGGTCTGAATGTAACAACTAAAACTATAAAACACATAGAAGAAACATAAAATAACATTTGTGCAATCTTGGGGTAAGAAACAGCTTCTTGAAAAAATGTAAAAGTATGAACTATAAAAGAAAAAACTGATAAATTGCACTTTATCAAATTTTAAAAACTTTTGCTCTTCAAAAGTTACTGTTAAGAAAATGAAAAAGGCAAGTCACAGAATGGGAGAAAATATTCACAACACATATACACAAAGAATTTGTATCTGAAATACAGCAAATAGCACAAACAACTCAATAATGAGACAACCCAACTTTAAAGTGTTCAAAAGACATGCACTTCACAAGGAAGATATACAAATAACCAGTAAGTACATAAGAAGATGTCAATATCATTAGTCATCAAGCAAATATAAAATGAAACCACAATAAGATGCCATGGTACAGTAATCGGTATGGTTAAAACTTTTTTCAAAAAAAAAAAACACTCTTAAGCTTTTAGTATCTATATATATTCACATTTTTTGGAACATTAACACAAGATTTCCTGGAGAGGAGATAGATTATCACTAACCCAGAGCAATAACCACATTGGTTCCCCTTTTAGCCCAATTCTTCCCCTGTTGAAAGCCAGATGCCATCCTGCACATACTGGGATTTACAACACAGGTAAGGAACACTAAAATTATGAACCTGGGAGCTCATATAGGAGACAGTGGTTCCTCCTTCAACTCCTGAGAGAAGGAGAAAGACATTTGCTGCTTTAGTGTCAGAAATTTTCCTTGGAAAAATAAAAGTGTATGAGTTTTATTAGCCTTTGGATGGGAGCGAACAGCTCACCATAAAGGAAACAAATGGGTGCATGTCTAATACCCATGTAGGTAAATAAAGTCTCCAAGGAGACGATAAGAAACTTCTCTGGGTTTCCAAGCCCTGGAATATCTCGATGGTGCTGAGCTTCATTACTCCTTGACATGTAATCACATTCCTCTGAGGAGGTACATCTCTTACTAACTCCAAGACTTATCTTTTAACCCAGGTCCGAGCAAAATTTGTTTAGAAATTGCTAACCATACAGAAACATAATAATATTTTCTCTGTAGTCCCACACTGATCATACCTAATGTTGGTAAGGATGTGAAGTAGCTGGAACTCTCATACAATGCTGGTAGAAAGGTAAACGCTACAACCACTTTAAAAAACCATTTGGCAGTTTCTTTTTTTTTTTTTTTTTTTTTGTGGTACGCGGGCCTCTCACTGTTGTGGCCTCTCCCGTTGCGGAGCACAGGCTCCGGACGCGCAGACTCAGCGGCCATGGCTCACGGGCCCAGCCGCTCCGCGGCATGTGGGATCCTCCCGGACCAGGGCACGAACCCACGTCCCCTGCATCGGCAGGCGGATTCTCAACCACTGCGCCACCAGGGAAGCCCTAGCAGTTTCTTAATAAGCTAAACAATACACATACCATATGATCTAGCCATTCCACTCCTAGGTATTCACCTAAGAGAAATGAAAATATATGCTCCTATAAAGACTTGTACATGAACACTTACAGCAACTTTATTTGGAAAGTTATCTAAAAACTGGAGGAAAAAACAAATTTCCATCAAGATAAATAAGTTGTGATATATCCATACAAAGGAATACTTACTACTCATCAGTAAAAAGAAATACACCTTTGACACATGCAACAATGCAGGAGAATATCAAAATCATTATACTAAGTGAAGGAAGCTAAACTAAAAAAGAGTGTACACTATATGATTATAGTTATATAAAATTCTAGAAAATGCAAACTAATCTATAACAACAGGAGGCAGAAGAGTGGTTACCTAGAAAGGTGGGAGCGGCAGAGGGATGCATTACAGGGGCACAAAGAGGCTTCTGAGCGTGATGAAAATGTTTGCTGTCTTGCTTGTGATGATGGTTTCACAGGTATAAACGTATGTCAAAACTGACCAAATTGTATACCTGAAATATCTGCAGTTATTATATTTCATTTAAATTTCAATAAGGTTGAAAAATAAGAATGATGAAAAGCTAAATACAACTGAAATGGGAAAAATGTGAGAAATTTAAATATATAAAGGATGATGCTGATATGTGACATTATAATGTCTGGAAGTTATAACACCTCAGTATACATTATAAAAACAAAAAAGCCAAAGTAGATGGTTATAAAATGTCCAATGACAAATTTGAAAAAAATCACACAAATATAATCTCATCAATTTGGTCCCACTTATCAAGAAATAGCAATGCCAGTGACTGAGCTCGTTTATCTTCCTACTACTTATGGAGAAAGGGAAGGAGTATTTACAAAATTAACCATATTAATAAGATCATTAAAAGAAATATCTTTATTTCCTAACACCATAAACTTAGATACCTTAGAAGCACTCATTTACAAACACTTTATATGCTAATTTACTCGGTAAAGCAAGTTTTCAAGAGGATTTTTCTCTAACAATATTCTGATAATCTGTTACAAATTACTGAAAATACTTTAAAGAAATGAAGTGCATTACTTGGATTGTACTTTATAAATTTGACTGGTCACTTACTCTAACAGAAGTTCTCTAGTTCTTCCAAGGAATCAGAATAGCTTAGTTACCCACAAATTGGCTCTCCAGCTAATGAACTGAAGCTCCAAGCAAAGTCACAGTGCGCCCACCCGAATCTCTGGTGGAGCAGCTCAATGGCCTCCACGCTTCTGATGACCCAAGAGCTTTCTCCAGCAGTCCTGGTTTCAATGAAAGCTGTTAACATGCTCTGCTGTGGAGTAAAGAACATGAGGCCCAATTTCAACAAAGCAAATTCAGCAATCATTCAGTGAGATTTTTTTATGTGCCAAGCACTGCACCACATGCTGCACCATAAAGGGGAAATACAACCTAGGGAGTCACTCAAAAAAGAGCTTCATTTACTCTTCCAAGCGCCCTACCCTCCCATGTTTAAAACAGATTCTGAATTCTTGAGACTTTAATTGCCTAAATTCAAAATACACACAGATGCTGGGATTATGCTCTGTTTGTAAGGCTTTCACTATTTAAAAAGACTTCTGTAGCAAATCTGTCTGCCAACAATTTGTCTTTCCCTGAACATTTTGTTTCCAAGCACTAAAACATGGTCATTTTTTTTTTTAATCTGTGCTTTTGACCTTACATGGTTATGTCTTAGCTTGGGTTTGTTCTTTCCACAACTCCCTTTCCAGTTCTTGAATATAAGATTTCCTTGCCAGCACAACAAAGGCATCTCACTAATCTATGCAATTCACAGGAATCAGGGACAGTCTCAGCAGCTGCTCCTTGAATGCCTCACATCCTGGGAAGCCTCCCCCTCATGCCCTTGGGTGGGCTCTCCAGGATGCCTGCACGCTCACCTATCAGGACTCCAAAAGGCAGATGACACACGCTCAGAACTCACCCACTAGAATTCTTGGGCAGTGACAAGGGAAAAAAAAAATCATTAATTTGTGTATTATGAAAACCAAAGGTTCCTTAGGCCTCTCTACCAGGTAACTAGACACTATTTTACTCTAGTTGTCATTGGTATCTTATACTTTGATTAGCACTTGGCAAAGTTCTCATGCATACATTTCCTCATTTGATTTTCACACCGCAACGAGATAGGGCCAAGAGAGAGGAGGGAAAATGGCATTGTTAAAGATGTTTTAGACCCCAGCTCTATTACCATACAGGCTGTATGATCTTAGCAAGTTTCCTAACCTCACGAGCTTTGATTTCCTCACCTGAAACAGCGATGATGACTGTACCTGTGACTCAGGGACTTACTCGCAATAGCATTGTGAGGAATAACACATAACATACCTGTGAAGTCCTCACAAGGTGCCTGGCCAATTCCAAGTGCTCCAGTCCTGTTAGCTGCTAGTAATAGATGCCACCATCTCCATCTCACACATGATGATCCTAGAGTGGCTCCTGTTTATAAAGTCACAGAACTCACTGGCAGAACTGGGCCTAGAAGCTAAGTTTTCATTCTTTCTGTCTCTAGGTTCCCAGTGATAATCAAGGTTTCTAAAGTCCAGCAAAAAGCTGTGGTGCCCTGATCTTCCCCACAAATTCCCTGGGGTCAGGATAAATGCAATCAAGGAGGGCCAGTCAGCCATGGACAGGCAAGACTATCCCCAGGCAATCAGCCTCTCTCCCCGCAGCTGACCACAAATAAAGAGCACTGTAGGGAATTAATTAGAGGCTGAGGAAAAAGTCTTGAGCTCTCAGCAATGTTGGAATCTCTTTGATAGTTATGCTGTAACAGAATAAACAAATCCGAGAGGACTCTGGATTTTGCTTACAATTCCCTAGCTCTCTGATAAGAGATAGTCATTGTGAATAGCAAGGTACTTACTAAAACTTGTAATGTAACTTGTAAGCATACATGAATCCATTTTTCACCCATCATCAAGAATTTTTAAATGAGAAGTAAAGTTCAGAAATAAAAAAGTGTTTCCACCAAAGTATATAAGAATAATACAGAGAAACACACACACACACACACACACACACACACACACACACACACACACACACACACAGAGCATGTTATGGTCTATACAAAGCATTCTGCCCATCTAAACCAGGCCAGAACAAATGCAAAGAATCTTCCAAAAGCCTCCATTATGCCAACAAATGTTGAAAGCAAGGAGCTTTATAGAAAGCAAGTGGGACATGCCAGACTTCCTCCCTCTGGACCAAAACAAATACAAGCAAAAAATATTTGCTTGGATGGCTGAAAAGCAGAGAAAGGTACTGGAAACTGACTTCCTCTTCGAAAGGGATAGTTGTTTAATCTGCTTATCTCAGGTTAAAAATAATTATTCTAATCATTTTTTAAATGTCCTAAAGAATTCTCTGCAATTTGGCCATGCAAAGGTACCCTTGCACATTTGCAAACAGGCAATGTTCCATAACTTCAGAACACTTCCTAGAATCAAATATCTGCCCTGGCTAGATGGAATCAGCTTTGTTTCACCCACTAGAATATGTATGACTCTGCTCACCGATATGCAATTTCCTTCCTGCTGGGACAAAAGTAGTTTGACAACTCACATTTGGAGTTGACACAGAGCCTGGAATCCTTTCTCTTTTTCAGAATGAGTTTGGGAAACTTCATTTTCAGAATCCTGAACTTCCACAAAGTATTATAACAATTAGCTAAAGTGTTCAGAAGAAAATAACTGGGAAAAAAAATAAGAAATTAAAAAAATTAATTTCTGACTTGTTCTTTCATTTTAGACATTAGACATTTCCTCAGAAATGTATGTCAGGGTCAGGTACAAAGGAGCCTACTTCTACTTTCAGAAATGACAGAAAACTGGACCACCCAGTTAACAGGCTACACTCGCCCTAAGGGCTTGCTCCAGCAAAGCAGTCAACTTACATGGCACTTCCTTCACCGCAATTTGAGTTGCCAGCATCCACTGTTGCCTTCCGGCCAATGGCTTCATCTGTAAGGTCCAGCCAGGTCTGATTCTTAAATTTAATTGTTATTCTTTTGGACCAAAAGAGAATGCAGGGAATTCCATCCACGGAGACATCAACCAGGCTATGATGGCTGAATGCATTCCAAGGTTCTTTTTCTAAATCTTTGTCTGCTCAGATTGTAGTTGAGAGCCTAATTAACCAAATAAATGAAATTGAAGATACGAATTTGTATCCATGGTACAAAAGGCTTCTTGGAAGTAAAAGAGCCAATTCAAAACCTGTTGAAACTCTGCTAGCTCCAGAGTCCATGCTATTGAGGGGAAAAGATGGGTGGACCTATCAAGCTTAAAAATGATAGGTATACCTGAAAGGCACATGAACCCAGTTCCACAAAGCACCAAAAATGTAAAGGACCAAATTATAAAAACAAACAAACCAAAAACCAACTTTGAAAGTAATAATATTAGCAATAATGACTTTAAAAAGTCACCAGTCACCGTGCTGGGGGAGGAAGAGGGGATAAATAGGTGGAGTGCACCAGATTTTTAGGGCCGTGAAACTATTAGTCCTTATAATACTGTAATAGTAGATATCATTACACATTTGTTAAAACCCATAAAATGTGCGACACGAAGAATGAATGCTAATGTAAACTATGGACTTTAGTTAATAATGTATCAGTAGTGGATTATCAGTTTTAACAAACGCATCACACTAATGAAAGATTTTAAATACAGGGGAAATTAGCAGGGGGGGAGCTGCAGACTGGAGAGGTATACGGGAATATTCTGTACTTGTGGTCAATTTTTTCTGTAAACCTAAAACTACTAAAAAAAAAGTCTATTAATTTTTTTTTTAAGTTCACCATGCCTTGAAACTAATGGCGGTAATCTTTTCAAAAAATAATATCATAAGAACCCAAATAATTCAGAACTTTAAATAAATTCATTAATATATTAAACAAAGAAAAGAGGTTTCTGAAAATGAAGCGTAATTCTCCAGACCATTAATGTCCATCAGAACTTCCTGTGATATTGGCTATTATGCACTGGAAATGTAGCCAGTACAATTGAGGAGCTTAATTTTTAATTTTACTTAACATTATCCAATTTGAATTTAAATTTAAATAGCAGCATGTGGCTAGTGTCTACTGTCTTGGACAGGGTAGTTCCAGGTCATTTAATATACATAAACTAGCAAGGTATTCTAACCTTATTCTACATCTTAAGAAACCTTTGCAGATTTCCAGGAAGCCCAAGACAATGCACTTCAGTATGTCACTCTGGATATCATAAAGGCAGGTCTCTATCTGAAAGAAGATCCACTTATCTAGAGCAACTATTCCATACCAATTACTCCAGTGTAAATAGAGATAAAAGAGAAATTGAACAGGCAGCAACAACCCAAGTTTACCAGTAACCAAAGATAAACTGTTACTACGGTGATCCTATCTGGAAAGCAACAAAAGTAAAACTGAATATCGTAATGAAAATACTGTTATGACAGCAAGTGAAACTTTAGTGTTTTCTCATCTATAAGATTACCATAATACATTTCCTCACCTAAAGTTCAAGCAAGAATGTTAGTTATTAATAGAATTATTACTTATATTTTCACAGTGGCTCTGACCTGATTGAAATGTGTTTACTTTTTTTTATGATACAATCTAGTTTCCTAACATGTTCATACCTGTGTGATTCGTATTGTTGTGAAATCCTGCACTGGTTTCATACCTCCATTATTCTGCTGATCTGTCAAATAAAATGATATGAGTACAAAGGCTAAGTGTCATATATTTATTAATGTAATTGAGTGACAATAATATGCTAAGCACAGGCTTAAGTCTCTTTTGGCTCATAATTTAGAATACTGTAGTTTAAGAGATTTTCACATCAGACTGCTGATGCCAGTACTGGTGTTCAGGGAAGCCCATCACAGACAGAACCCTTCCTCAACCCCCCAAGGAATCATAAGGGAAATTACAAGTCTTACCATTGTTCATAACCACTTCTTTATTTGAAGATGTCGGAGAGCTGAAACTAGAAGAAACAAAAATAAAAAGATGCTGAACAAATATCTACATTTTAGATTTTATATGTAATTTTAAGGACACTTTGGTTTATTACATCTCAAAGTAGAGGAGCAGAACCTTAGCCTGTCAAAACTGTTCACTTTTGAATAGTGAATTTCTGATTTAAAAAGTAATACTATATATGTTCTTCAAAGAAAATAAGGAAAAGACTGAAAATTTTTTTTTTCTTTTTTTTCTGGTACACGGGCCTCTCACTGTTGTGGCCTCTCCCGTTGCGGAGCACAGGCTCCGGATGCGCAGGCTCAGTGGCCGTGGCTCACGGGCCCAGCCGCTCCGCGGCATGTGGGATCTTCCCGGACCGGGGCACGAACCCGTGTCCCCTGCATCGGCAGGAGGATTCTCAACCACTGCGCCACCAGGGAAGCCCTGAAAATTTTGAAGTAGAAAAAATTTTTAAATATCAACCTTAATGTTCATTCATTGAATAAACAATCTACTCTTAGAGTTTACCATGTGCCAAGCAGTATGCTAGACACTAAGGTTTAACCAAAAATAAATAATAACCAAATAATAAATCAAATAACCACATAATAAAACATAATAAAATATTTTACAGTGAAATTTTATACCACATTGTACTGCCAACATATTAAAGCAAAAATATTCAACCCTTTTTATTTAAAAAAAAGACAGACTCTATTGCCAAAAAGGTATTTCTGAAAATTATGAAGATATAAATTATAATAATATATCCTTCCAGCATTTCACTCTACATACATGCATACACACCTTACACACAAATATAATTTATTTTTTATATCATTTAAACAGATTTTTATAAACATCCTGTTTTAAAGTGTGTAATTTTTTTTTACTTAAAAATATATCACAAATATTTTCCCACGTTATTACATATTTTTCTGACATAATTTTGAATTCCATGTGGTATTACATCATACAAATATACTAATTTATTTAACTAAAAACCTATTAAGTATTTAAGTTGTTTCCAATTAATAAACAATACTACATTGAACATTATCATGGATTATTTGTTCATACTCCTGAGAAGTCCCTTAAGATAAATTCCTAGAAGTGAAATTGCTATGTTAAGAAGATATATACATCTTTTTATCCTGGAATATTGCAAACATACACAAATTTAAACAGAAAAATATAAGCTCCTTCACCCTCCCCAAGTACCTGGGCCCATCATCCAGCTTTAGTAATTATCAAGTCATAACCAATCTTGTTTTACCTATGTGCCCATCCACTTCCCCACTCTAGTATTATTATGAAGAAAATATCAGAAATTATATCTATTTAGGTATGTATTTCTAAAAGATAAGGACTTTAAAAAGTAACAGCCCAATTATATCTAGAAAATATTAATAATTCTTTAATATTAAGTATCACATCAGTTTAAATCTCCAATTGTGTCATGTCATAAAAATTTTTAGTTTATTGCATATTTTTAATTTTTCATAAGTTGTACCTGTAATATATGAGAATGCAGATCAAATTCTATATTTAGAGATTCCTATCCAAGACCTATATATATAACTATCATATAAACTCAACGTTTTTACAATTAGAGAAATATGTATATTACACATTATTATCTATATGCAAAACATAATTTTGGATAAAGAGTTACTAAATCTATATTATAGTGAAATGCTTTAGAATTAATTATATGGAACCAATTACAAGTTAAATGCACCACTCTCCTTGTAATACAACCTCTAACAGCTAGTGAGAATTTCTTAAGATGATAAATTGATAACTATAATGTCTACTAGATGCTGTTAATAAATTCATATATGCATGCAATTATTTTTTCACTTTATCAGCTCTATTGACATATAATTTAAGTATAGTAAACTGCATTAATCCATTCAATGTGTACACTTTGATGGATTTGGGCATAGACATATACCTGTGACACACTGCCACAATAAAGATACAGAATATTTATTTACATACCACAGAAGTTTCCTCATGCACTTTTGCAGTGAAGAGATGTTTCCTCCACCTCAGCCACAGGCAACTACAGACTTACTTTCTGTCACTTTAGATTAGTTTGTATCTTCTCCAATTATAAATAGAAGCATGTAACATATTCTTTGGTGCCTGGATTCTTTCAGATTTATAATGACTAAAATTCACTGATGTTACATGTATCAATATTTCATTCCTTTTTATTACTGAGAAATATTTCATTGTATGGATATACCACATTTTGTCTATGAACCCATTGATGGACATTTATGGGGTTTTGTGGAATATGTTTTTGCTTCTCTTGAATACATACCCAAAGTAGAATGGCTGAGTCATAATGTATAAGTTTGTTTAACTTTTAACTGCCAATCAGTTTCAGCAGGTGAGCTTTCCTGTAGCTCCACATTCTTATGACAAAACATTTGGTATTGTCAGTCTGCTTAATTGTAGCCATTCTAATGGGTGTGGGTTGCTATCTCATTGTAGTTTTAATTTTCATTTCCCTGATGACTAATGATGCTGAGCATCTTTTCTTGTGTCTAATGGCCATTCATATATTTTCTTTTGTAAAGTGTGTGTTTAAAACTTCTTCCAATTTTTAAAAATAAGTTCATGGTCCTCTTATAAGTTGAAAGACTTCTTTGTATGTTCTAGATACAAGTTCTCTGCCAGATATATGCATTGAAAATCATTTTTTCCATTCTATGTCTTTTTTCTTGCATTTTATCTAGAAGTTTTAAAGTTTCAGCATTTACATTTAGCTATGTGAGGATCCATTTTGAGTTGATATTTGTGAGATAAGGTACTTGTAACATTTTGAAGACTGGAAGAAAGAAAATGTCCTATAAGCTTCCAGAAATAAAAAACAAGAATCATGCAAGGATTCAGAAAATGTATTTCTTACACCCTTTCAAAAGCTAATGGAGGACATGCTCCACCAAAGTAAGGGATAAAACCAAGGAAGAGGAAAGCATAGGTTCTAATAAACAGTGGATCAAACTCAGAAGAACAATGAAGAGAAACTTAAGGATGACTACTGCACATCAGACCTAGAGAGAATCAATCCAGATCGGAGAAACAGGACAAAAGGATTCTGAAGAAGGGAAACCCAGAGGGAGAACTCTACACAAAAGAAGGATCTGAGAGACCATGTTATATGTTAAATACTCTGTTGATAATAAAAGAAAGTTGTTACACAAGATCTAAAATGTATAAATTGAGAAATCATCTGCGTATATCATCTAAATAATAATATTTCATACATACAGTGGTGGACTGTATGATTGTTCCCAACTAACTCCCTAGGAACAGCAATCCCAGAGATGAATATATCCCTGTCTTTGGCCATATTCCTTGTAGTACCTCCCTGTGGGGGGAATATTTCCTGCCCCATCATCAGGCTTGGCTATATGTCTTGGAATATGGGCCAATGGAATATGAGTGGAAGCAATAATGTGCCAGTTCCACAGAAACTTTAAGAGATGTTACATGCGTCTGCCACCCCTTGCCCTTTTCTCTTTGATATGATAATGGCATGTCCAAATAGAGGCTGCTCTTTCAAGTCTGGGTCTTGAAATGAGAAGACATGGGAAACAGAGCTGGAGCAGGGCCATGGCAGCCCACCTGTAGCTGTCAACATGTAACAGGGGTGAGAAATAAATGTTAGAGATTGTAAGATTCTGGAATTTTGGAGTTGTTTGTTACTAGAGAAAAGCTGACGAAATAGGAGACAGTTTTTTAATAATTTATTATGTGTCTTGGTACCATTTGATTGTTTTAACCATGAATATGTATTACTTTGATAAATTTTTCTAATTCATTCTTTTTTAAAAGATGCCTTACTTTAAAAATTTATAAATTAGCATTCTGATTTATACTATGTCTCTCGTGAGTAGGGTTAGCATTAATCAGTCCTCTGAATCAAATCACACCTAAGAGCACTAAGAAATTAAATTTCCTGAGCAGCAAGCATGAGGCTCCCATCAAAATGATCATATAACCACAACAGAGATATGCTTTAGCCAAAAGATCTCCACCTACCTAAACTCCAAATTCTACAGTACAAGTTAAACAGTAACTGAATATATGAAAGAAACACTAATACCCCAGAAATATTTCTTGAAAAGTTTCAAGCTTTCTAATATCACCATATACAATTTTAAATTTTTTTAATTTGAACTTTATCCAAAAATCATAATTCATGATACAAGGTTAAGGATTCAATTTTAAAATGTTTTAATGAAGAAAAACAGAAAATTGAGATATATTTTACCTAAATAAGATAATAAGATATCAAGTCATTTGAAAATATATAGTCAGCAAAGGAGTTTAATGTTTACTGAATAAAAGTATACGAATAAATGAATGAGTTATCATATCATTAATATGCTTGGCTTGAGACTCTACTAATTAAAATTTTCCACATGTTCACTAATGAAAAGCTTTTAGCACACAAAATAGGCTTATTTTCATTTCAATGAATCTATGGACATACAATAATGCTGCTATACTTCCTTTTCAAATAAACTCTAATTTGGATAGGCCTTGCCCACACCCATAAGCCTAAACTAATGAGGTTTTAAAGGAAGCCATAATCTCAACCAAAGACAAAATACAGTACACATGCATTTTCACATCACTACATGATCTCTGAACTAAAGTGGAACTAAAGGATTATCTAGTTAAAATTATCCATGTGAATAAACTAAGAAACACTGATTTTTAATGTAAAAAAAGTAAACCTACATTAGCACTAAAATATTCAGACCCTTTTCCAGTAAAAGGGAACTCTGCAATACATGAAAAGTAATCAAGAGCCCTAGGCTTGCAGTGGCTGGTGAAATAGTTTTGATTTACCAGGTGTTCCATCATGAGTCTCCCAAGTATGCCTTCATGAAGATGAAGGTGAAGCAGCTCCTTCATGGTTCTGCTCAGGGTGAAGATCGGGTTCCTACCAAGGCCTGCAAGGCCCTGAAAGGCCTCAGCCTGCTAGCTGTGCTCATTTTGCCTCCGCCCCTCTCTCCTCCAGCTACACTAGCATTCTTTAGTTCAGTTCCCTGAATGCTTCATGTTCCCTTCCTCCCTCATAAGAGTCTTAGCACCTGCTGTCCCTTCTACCTGGAATGTTCTCCATCCTGCCCTTCCCCTTACCTCGTTGTCTTGTCCTCCATATTCTCCAGATCACAGCTCAAATATAACTTCCTCAGAAACACTGTCCTTAACTTTTCAGACTAGTTCAGATCCCCCTATTATATGTGTTCATAGTCTACCATACTTTTCTTTCAAAGCACATTTCACAGTTTATTTGTAATAATGTCATTCATTTGATTAATGAGCACCTTTGCTCTAGATTTAAAGGTCCATGAGGGCAGAGACTATATCTGTTTTGCTCACCATTGTACAACCAGCACCTAGCACTGTGCCTATTTAAAAGTATCAAGTATTAAAAATATGTGTTACATGCATAAATGAACAATTTAATGAACGAACAAACTCTGAAAGGCAAGTGGGAAATGGGAGATCACAGGGGGTGCTGTGTGAGAGGGAAAAGATTTCCTTTTTGTTTAAGTATAAACCCAATTTGAGGAAGGAATATGTAAATGAAGAGTGATGACCCCTACTTCCTCTAAGCTTAGGTAACATGTATCAGGCTTAAAATACAATCACCCTTCCTAGAGACTTAAGAATCTTGAATTACTCATAGAATTGAAATATATTTTAAATTCCAGATCTATGATTTGAAAGAACATTCACAAAATAGCAACTGTTGTTTCCTTCATAATGAATTAATATGACATATTATTAGATTCAAATGATCATTGATTTATATGATTTCTAGGGTCTCTTCTGGAGCTAAAATTATTTAAACCCATTAATCTTGCTTCAAAAACAGAATTGGGATTTTTACAATTCTTGGTGTACATTTTACCAGTGTAATACACAAATCAGTCATTTCTGTATAAACCAGGTGAGGAAACATTACTAAGCTTTAACCACCTAAGGAGTATAGGTCACTTATTACTTGAAAGTGAACCTGAAGGAAAGCACTAACTGATTTGGAAACAATGTGGGGAAACAAATAAAAAATACCTGTACTTACTGTTTTTATTAGCTGATGACTTAAGAATTCCTTAACACAAGTTTTGGCAGATCATCCTGCTTGACACCTTCCTTTGAGCTCACACTAAATCCCCTGATGGATTTATTGCGAGAGCACATAATGAGTAATTGGGGGATATGACATAAGTTAATTGCTATTCAGATTTTGCATGTTCTTCTTTATACAGAAATCTCTATATGTTCCCTTACATGGTATGAAAAGAAGCCAAAAGGACAAAGGAAATAGAAATAGAAATTTTGCTTGTTAGTTTTAAATAGTATGTACTCCACACAATTACCATCTCCTACCAGTTAAAATGATTTAATACCTGTTCTTTGGGGGACAGGTAACATATTTCTGAGGTTTTTAAATGTTTTCTTACTCTCTTCTCACATAAAAACAGCAGGAGAAACCGAAATTAACATTTACTTATATGTATAAAAGAAACATGAACACTGATTTGAGTCATTTTCTCATAGAGATATACTTTGATACATAATACAAATGTTTCTTGGATATTTTGAACAAATAAATTAACTCTTCCCTCGTATAATAAAGATTATATTTTAATCTCTTATTTATAAACTCTCGTTCAATGATTTTAGTTGCTACCAAATGATCTAATCTAGTATATCCATTTTGAATTGTTAACAAATGTAGCTGTGCAACAATATAAAGAAATTACAGAACCACCTAATTTCATACTTGCACTGAAGTTCGCAGATGCATTATATTAAAAGATGTGCAGTTACTCACCTTATGTTCTTCCTGGCAAGTAACTGGTCCAAGGTTAGTGAAAACCCCATACATAAAAAAATAAAGTGAAAAACTAAAGATTTTTCTTCCCATCAAGAAATGAATCCGTTTTTTCAAACCAGGCACATCTGTTAATTCATAAATGCAAACAGAGCAGAGGCAGTACTTTTTACGCCTTGTGACTAATATATTCAACCAATAAAAAGATAGCTCTTCCAGGATGTATTATGTGTGGGAGAGGGTGGAAGGAGGGGCCTGATACTGCTTAATTTAGAGTACAGAGTGAAACTAATGAGTCTGTTTAGGTTGTTTGATATTCATCGCAATGAAAGATTATTAAGCTCTTTTTAGAAATTGGCATAGTTTTGGTACTCTCTTAAGAATCTCATAATGCTTTTCAGGAAACAAATTCTCCTCAAAAATCTATGAAGTATACAATATCATATGCATTTTTCAGGTGAATAACTAAGTAAAACTCTCTGAGGCTAAACTAATTTTATGTATGTGTCCTAGAACACAGTTTCCCATTGAATTCATGATTCTCCATTTGCTGAGAGGCATGGAATGCAATGGTAAAGCACACTGGCTTTGGAGTCAGACAGCACTCAAGTGCATTCCCAGCTCTAGCTCTTACTAGCTATCTGATATTAGGCAAGTTACTTTTCTGCATTTGCAGAGTGGGGACAAAAGTACTTAACTCAAAGAATTGTTGTGAAGATTAAACAAGACCCTGAATAGCCAAATCTACCTTGAGAAAGAAGAACAAAGCTGGAGGCATCACACTTCATGATTTCAAAATATATTACAAAGTTACAGTAATTAAAACAGAACAGTACTGGCATAAAGACAGACATATATAACAATACAGAACAGACTAGAGACCCTAGAAATAAACACATGCACATAAGGGTAATTGGTCAACAAGGGTGCCAAGAACATACAATGGGAAAAGGACAGTCTCTTCAACAAATGATGCTGGGAAAACTGGATATCCACATGCAAAAGAATGAAACTGGATCCTTATCTCACACCATGCACAAAAATCAACTCAAAATGGATTAAAGACTTAAAACCTAGAAGAAAGCATAGGGGAAAAGCTTCAGGACATTGGTTTCATCAATAATTTTATGGCTATGCTCCCAAAGCATGGGTAATAAAAGCAAAAACAGACATAGGACTACATCAAACTAAAAAGCTTCTACACAGCAAAGGAAACAATCAACAGAGTGAAAAGGCAACCTGTAGAATGAGAGAATATATTTGCAAAACATACATCTGATACAGGGTTAATTTCCAAAATATATAAGGAACTCCTACAACTCAATAGCATAAAACAAATAACACAATTTTAAAATGGGCGAACGATTTGAATAGACATTTCTCCAAAGAAGACACACAAATGGCCAACATGTATATGAAAAGTGCTCAGTGTCATTAATCATCAGGGAAATAAAAATCAAAACCACAAAGAGACATCATCTCACACCTGTCAGGGTGGTTATTATCAAAAAAAGAAGTGTCAGCAAGGATGTGGAAAAATTGGAACCCATGTACACTCTTGGTGGGAATACAAAATGGTGCAGTTGCTATGGAAAACAATATGCAGACTCCTCAAAAAATTAAAAATAGAACTACCATATGATCCTACAATTGCGCTTATGGATCATTATCCACAAGAATTGAAATCAGGATCTCAAAGAGATATTAGCACTCCCATGTTCACTGCAGCACTATTCACTATAGCCAAGAGGTAGAAGAAACCTAAGTCTCTGTTGATGGATAAATGGATAAACAATATGTGATATATACATACAATGAAATATTATTCAGCCTTTAAATAAAAAGGAAATTCTGCAATATGTGACAACACGGATGAACCTTGAGGACATTATCTAAGTGAAATAAGCCAGTCACAAATACTACATGATTCCATTTATATGAGGTGTCTAACACAGGCAAATTCATAGAATCAAAGAGTGGAATGGTGGTTGCCAAGGGCTGGGGAACGAGGAAATGGGACTTGCTAATTAACTGGCACAAAGCTTCAGTTAAGCAATATTAATACATTCTAGAGATCTGCTGTACAAGACTGCATCTATATTTAACAATACTGTACTGCACACTTAAAAATTTGTTAAGAGAGTGCATCTCATATTGTGTTTTTATCACAATATAATAAAATTTTAAATAAATAATGAATACAGATGAAAGCCTTTTCTTACTTCAATGCCTAGCTAAATAAAGAATATCTATTGTTATTCCTTCTTTGCCAGCCCCCACTTCCACCCACCACCACCTAAAAAGCATCAAACAACAAAATTCCTAACAGTTGTTTTATATAAAAACATGCAATTAAAAAGCCACAATAGGGGGCTAATGACAGACTCTGGGAGGGCTCATATCACGGAGTACTTCCCAGAACTTCTGCTGCCAGTGTCCTTGTCCCCACGGTGAGCCACAGCCCCACACCCCGCCTCTGCATGAGACCCTCCAACACTAGCAGGTGACAGGCACTCATGATACAGGGAAGAATCAATAGGAGTTCCTTGGGTATATCGTATACACTATATAATCTACTGGCTTCACCACAACCCTGTGAGATGATGGAGCTAAGACCCTGAGCAATCAAATAACTTGAGAATGGTGACATCATGACTCATCTGCATAGGAGCTGACCCTCAACACGAGCACCTAAGCTGTACTCTGTTCTTGTAGTGCAATATGACATTCCATGTAGGCTCATTTTTATACATAAATAAGATAATCATCTAAAAAGTGGAAAAAAAAAAAAAAAGCCACAATAAAGAAAATCCTCCAAAATGAAAGTGTCAGCATTTTTGACACTTAAGAACCTTGATCTTTTTAATGGCAAACTACTGGTAGCTGAATGGGGCTATTTGTAAGTGGCATTTCAGAGAGGATGCATTATAGGAAGACTTGGGTCTTGACCCTGATGAGATACTACCTTCCTCACTGTCCACTTTGCACAAATACCATCTTCTAACATGGCTCTAGGGAGCCCTATAGAAAATGAGGAGATTAAATCACAATGACTGGGAGAAGTGGGAGAAAACAGAAATAAGGAAGAAAAATGCTAATAAAAATTATAAAATAAAAAAGGTCTGTTCATGCCCCATCTTATTCCTACTTCTCAGCATGTATTTCTTTTCTTTTCTGTTCTTTCACTGCACCCAACTTCTACCCTTCACCTTTTCTTTTACCTTTCTGTCCTCTTCCTGATTCCATGGAATTTCAAGGAGCAAGACAGGTCTGGGCAGGAGGAGTTTTGTCATAGGCAGTGTTGCCAAATAGAATTCGGGACACTTGGTTAAATGTGAACTTCAGATAAAAAAAAACAAATAATTTTATTACTAAGTATGCCCCATGCAATACTTGGGACATATTATACTAAGAAATTATTTGTTGTTTACCTGAAAACTAAATTCCATTGGACATCTTGTATTTTTATTTGCTAAGTCTGGCAATACTAGTCTTAGGGACTCTCTGCTACTCAAATTTTAACATGCATACAAATCACATGAGATTTTCTAAAAATGCAAATTCTGATTCAGTAGGTCTGGGGTGGGGCATGAGCTTCTTTGTTTCTAACAAGTTTCCGGATGATGTTGATGCTGCTTGCTTGAGGACTGCTCTGTAAGTAGCAAAGATCTAAAACATTGTTCAGCAGAAATAATATAAAAGCTATTGTACATATGTAATTTAAAGTTTTCTAGTAGCCACATTGAAAGAATTAAAAATAAGCAGGTGATATTAGTTTTAATAATATATTTTATTTAAGCTGATACATCCAAATATTATTCCAAACGTAAGTAATTTTTAAAATTATTAATGAGATATTTTACTTTCCTTTTCTGCCCTAAGTCTGAAATCTGGTATATTGATTTAATCTACACTTATGCACATCTCAATTCAGACTAACCAAACTTCAAGTGCTCAGTAACCACATGCGGCTAGCCTTCTTTTCAACTGAAAATACTTGGATTTGCTTCATTTTCTGATTTATTATATATTATTAAATGAAATGTTACCTGAAAATATGAATATCAAAAATCTATCTTCCATAATCATATATAACTATACAGAATTGAGTTCTCATGGGAAAAAAATGGATCTATCTTCATTCTAATATTTACTTCAAGGAGCATCTAGCGTTTGTCAGACCACAGCCTCTATTCATTCAAATGCTCTCAGACTGAAAATCGCATTAGTCAAATGTTCAAATCAATTACAATGGTCTTTGCCCACTGATTCAAAATCCAAATCCATATACCTCCTACAAAGCCTGCATGACCTGGCCCTTGCTGGTCTCTCTCGCCTCATTTATGGCCGCCCTTCTCCCACCATGCTCCAGCACACTGGCTTGCACTCAGCTTCTCAACACCTTCCATATGCCAAGCTTTTTTGCACCTCAGTGACTCTGCACATATTGTTCCTTCTGTAGGGATCACCTCACACCCCTCTAGCTCTCCCTGACTTCTGTTCACTCTCATCATAACATATATCACAATTTGTACCAAGACATTTATTTTCTTGTTACTTATTTACATTGCGTTTCCTCATCAGAAGGCCTGCTCCATGAGGGCAGGGAACATGTCTAATTAACTGATGTACACCAAGACGCTGCTGGTCCAAGTTGGTGCTAAATAAAGTGTACAGAATAATGAATAAACCTATCAAAAATGTTACCTAATTAATTCCCACTTCATGCCACATGGCTGTGACTCCTTGCACCTGAATATTTAGGCAATTGTAGCTAGAAAATCAACTAATTCAAGTACTCCATCAAATTCAGTAGCTTGAAAATGCAAATGGACAAAACCCACATTACATTAGTTTATTAGCAAAATACCATAGTATGTATGTACTTCTTGCTCCTTGTCAGGGGTATGACTCTGTGATGGTTAATGTGTGTCAACTTAACTGGGCTGTTAAGTACCCAGATACTTGGTTGTGTCTCTCAGGGTGTTTCTGAATGAGATGAACATTTTGAATCAGTAGATTGAGCAAAGCAGATTGCCCTTTCCAAGGTGAGTGGTCCTCATCCAACCCATTGAAGGTCCAAACAGAACAAAAAGTTGGAGTAAGGGAGACTGCACTTTCTCTACCTGTCTTGTAGCAAGGACATCAGTCTTTTCCTGTCTGACTCAGACTACAAATGGAACTATACAACATTGGCTCTCCTGGGTCTCTAGCTTGCTGACTATAGATGTTGGGACTTCTCAGCCTCTATAACTGCAAAGCCAACTCCTATTCATATGTGTGTGTGTGTGTATATATATATATATATATATATATATCTCCTATTGGTTTTCTCTGGAGAATCCAGACTAATACGGACTCTTTATCAAGTTCAGAGTCTAACTGCTGCCATGATTTCTACCAATTTTCATCAAATCAACTTGAGTTTATTAGAATCAGGTTAGCAAATGAAACACAAGTGCTTTTGATTTAAATGTTAATGTTTCTTACTTGAGATCCCCCTTTGACTTCGTGGAATGTGGATAATGTGCCAAATTAGTGGCACACTTTTACATTCTTGTTTCTCAAGCTAAACTGAACCAGGAGGCCTGATGTTTCCTAAATCTGTCCATTATGCAAACATTGATTGTCATATGCTAGATGCCAGGAATACAAGGTAAAAAGGACCTAGTCTTCGCCCCCAAAAAGATCTCAAACGAGTGATATGCAGAGATGTGAACACATAATTGCTGGGGTAAACATTTTGGGGACGTTTCGCCTAGCAAACTTCTCTGAAGTCCCACCTCCACTCCAAGCAACGGCTGATTAGATGAGGGGGAAAGAGGCAGGTATATAATAGATAAAGAGATAAGATATGAGTCATAACTATCTCTTTTGAAGAGTTGAAGCAGCTTTCCTAGGGAAGAAAATGCCTCTACTACTCTCAAAAATGCTCTCACAGGCACCTGCAGAGTCCTCACCTCAAAAGACAGGAATCAGAGTTTTAATTCATAAAATAAAACTCACATTGAGAATATGTGCTTTTGATTTTGCCCTATACTTTAGGCTCCCATTTATAGAAAGAGCAAAATGGATTCTTTAGACAAAAATTAATACTTCAGAGAGCATTATGTACAACTACTTGGTAAAAATCCAAGATGTTGTCTGCTACATAATCAACATAAACCTGGAAATTTTAATTGAAAACCTATATAAGTAAATTTCAAAATTCACTGGCACATAGTACAAGAAATGATCTTATATATGAACTGGTTATAGATTCATTCATTTGGGTTATCTTCATAATCAGTAATGACTGCTAGAACCAACAAGATCAAAAAGTAATGTTTTAGAGCAGTGGAAAAATTACCTCTGTCCTTTGTGTAGCTATAAAAACCCAGAACCCCTCACTTCTTCTTTTCTTCCTCTCTTCCTCCACTTCCTCATTCCTTCTTTTTCTCTTTTTTTTTTCAATTTATGGAAAAAAATCTTGTTTAACCTTATTTAAAGTCTTTTAAACAATAAAAATCTTAGTAACAGAAAATGCTCAAAATTTTACATACTTACTTTCATAAAAGTTTTATATTTATATATTATAATATTATTACATTCAAATAATCTAGAAATAGTCCTGGTGAAACTTCATTTTACTATGGAATGAAAAGGCAGAAAGAGTGACACCAGCCATTCTCCATCACAAACATCAACTGGTCCCCACTGAACTCAAGACAGCACAGATTTGGCCCATCTACAGGTTCTTAAACCTCTCCAGGGAATAAGATTCTAAAACTTAATGTTCCATTGAGTGAAGAAAGTTATTTTCTTTTCCTAGTGAGAAAAATTATCTTTCATTTCTTATAATTCAAAGGTCCCTGATGAAATAGAGGCCTATTTTCTTTTGTTTGGTTTTCAGCCAAGTTAGAGAACACCTGGAGAATAACTTTTAACATGCATATTAAAATGATAACTCTCTTCCAGGAACTTCACAAACGGCATCAAAGAACAGCATTGTCAATTCCCCTTAGATCCTACACAGAGGTTTAATTAAATAACAAGATTTTAAAGATCAGGCCTGAATGTTAGTAAGATTATATGGCAATACACATATTTCTTTAGTTCCACAGAATAGGTATATGAGAAGAAACAACAACTACATCAAAAAGTAGCTAGAATGAGAGGATAAGAAATCTCATTAATTTTGGATAAAGGAAAAGTGTTTAATAATTTAATCAGGTAAAATGAAGCACTCAACATTTATTAATAGTAGTTATATAGAGCGTATACGCACTGGTCTTACTTTTACTGCTTATTCTTCCTCACTTAAAGCTGTTATTTTATCTTGTCACATTTCCACAGCAACTAATGCCTCCATTTTTACAGCTAAAACACTAGGAGTAACTTCTAACCATTCCAAATGCTCCAGAATCAATTGTCAACATTGTTAAAACTCTTAGCCATTCTTCCCCAAAAGCTAACTTCTTCCCCATACAGAACAAAGAAACAGCATCACCCTTGACCTAAGTCTCCTCATCAACTGATCTAATTTATGAAGATCAATCTTTCTTCTTAGTTGGGGGGCTCTGAGAGAAGTCAAATAATAATACTCTTCTGCTCCACCTGAGTGCTAAACTAAATGAGATATAAAACAAGGAGTAAGACAAGCAGAGGCCCAAATACCATCTTTATTACTATGAAAGGCCAGGTTGGAGGACAAAGCTTACTGCAGGAGCAAAATGGATTGTAACTGAACCCCTCCCCGCAGAGGACAGACATGGCAGCCTACCACAGCAGCACTGGGCTCTCAATAGGGAAGAGAGGCCTGCCCCAGAAGAAACAGGAGGAAATGTGTGCTCCATGGCAGGCTGGGTACCAAAAAGGAAAAAAGGAAGAACTGAACATGCCTAAACTATTTTTTCTAAATTTACCACATGAAGAGAGATGTCACCTCGTCTCACCTGGCATGGAATGAGTAAATTGGCAGAGAAATAAGGAGTTAAACTAATTTAACACCTTCTACTTGGAGGAAATACTAGGAAAAACTTGTTCTCCTTCCTGCCCCCATTCCCCCAACATTTTAAGAACTACCAAATAGGATCTTTTGTGACACAGTGTCTGTCGGTTTTCACATATCTCTAGTAACCCATGGATATGGGGTTGCAATTTATATTAAGAATACTTTAATCTTAACAACTATACCCCTTAGGTTTCCTGGTGTTTTGCTGGCTAGAAAATTATTTCCCATCAATTTTGTACCATATTTACTTTACATTCATCAAAAATTTTTCTAAACTCTTTAAAAATCAAAATTGTGTCTTATAACTAATCTGGAAACGAACAAATGTGTTCTGGTTAAGAAAGTTAACTTCTTTAAGTCTCAACTTAAATGGTAAAATGGGTCTAATAACAGCACCTACCACATAGGAGTTGTTTTGAGGATAAAAGAAATTATGCATGTGAAATCCTAAGCCTGACACTAAACAGTACTCAATATCTGTTAGATGGTCATGATGGTGGTGGTGGTGGTGATAGTGATGATGATGATGTCAATGATTTTGCTCTTTCCAACATGATCTAACTCCAAATTATATCCTGACTCTTATGACATCTCTCCACCTCCAATGCTACTTATCTATGATCTCTCACCTATTCTATTGCAACAGTCCCCTCCTTGGATAGCCCGAGTCCTCTCTTGTCCCTCTGTGGTGGCCTACCATAGCAGGCACAGTGATATTTTTAAGATGCAGATCAGATCTTGTCATTCTTTCACCTGAAGCCTCCAGTGGCTTCTCATCACACTCAGAATAAAACCCAAACTCCTTATCCTGGCCTACAGGTTGGATGTGAGCTGATCCTGCCCACCTCTCAGACTTCACCTTCCTCTGTTTTCCAGCTGGCTCACTACACTTTAGACATGGTAGCTTTCTTTTCCTCTAATTCCTCATGCTGATTCTTGTTTGGGTACCCTTTTAGAATATTCAGGGTCCAAGGTCAAAGGAAATTCTGTCTCCTTTCAGGCTCCAAATTACATAATAAGTTCTTTATCACGAAGTAAAAAATTCAAAGCTCCAAAAACAAAAATTAAATCCCTTATAAAAAATTTTCATAGCTATAGTAATCAAAGTCCTTGGTTCATAACACATTCTGACCATTGGTTCATGCTTTATTTATGTGTTGGTTTCTATAATAATATAATAATTGAACCCACTACCTAAAGTAAACATAACCCAACATCCAATTATGATCCCCACTCTCTCCACAAAATGTCACTATCATCCTGAATACAGGATACAGAAGACCTGAAGAGCACTATCAACCACCTTGGGCTAATTAACATTTATAGGACATTTTTCCTCAGCAAAATATACTTTCTTTTCAAGTGTACATGGAGAATGCACCAAGAGTGACCATATTCTGGTCCATAAAGCAAACCTCAACACATTTTTAAAATACTGCAATCAAAAAAGGATGTTCTTAGACCATAATGGAATTAAATTAGAAATAAATAACACAGATATTTAGAAAATCTCCAAATATTTGGAAATTAAATAACACAATTCTAAATAATCCATAGGTCAAAAAGAAAATCATAAGAGAAATTAGCAAATGTTTTGAAATGAATTAAAACTAAAATATAACATATCAAAACTCACAGCATGCAGCTCAAGCAGTACTTAGGATAGTCATACTACATATATTAAAAAAGAACAAAGACCTCAAATCAATGACGTAAGCTTCCATTTAAATCTAAAACAAGCAGAAGAAAGTAAATAATAAAAATACCAGATATCAATAAAAATGAAAACAGAAAAACAATAGAGAAAATCAGTGAAAGCAAAAGCTGGTTCTTGGAGTACATCAATAAGATTACAAAACTTCTAACTGACCAAGAAAAAAGAGAAAGAAGATACAACTTATCAATATCAGGAATGGAAGATGAGACATCACTATAAATCTACAGATATTTAAAAGATTATAAAGGAATAGTACAAACAACTTTATGCCCATAAAGTTGACAACTTAGATGAAATGGACAAATTCCTTGAAAGGCACACATTACCAAAGCTCACTCAAAATGAAAGAGATAACCTGTATAGTACTACATAGTACTATATATTCACTGTTAAAAACCTTCCAAAAACAAATATATATAAAATACATATATTCATGCATAAGAGAATGTCATAACAGCTTTATGAAACAATTTTGAAAACTTAGATGAAATAGACAAACTCTTTAAAAAAATGACTTACCAGGTCTGACTCAAGAAGAAATCACAGTTCTCTGAATAGTTCTGTAAATTAAGAGACTTAGTTTAAATGAGAGATTTAATTAAAGAGATTTAAGCTGAGGTTTATAACCTTCCCACCAAGAAAACACCCAGCCCAGATGATTTTACAGGATGTTTTACTAAACTTTCAAGCAACAAACCATCCCAACTTTATATGAACACTTCCTGTGAATATCAACTCAGTTTGTAACTTGTTTTTTTGCTTTCTTTCAGGTGTTTTTGTTGAACAAAGGTTCTTAATATGGTCAAATGTATCATTCTTTTCTTCTTCTTCAGAAATATTTTCCTTTCCTAAGTTCAAGGAGATATTCACCTTTGTTTTCTTTTAAGAATTTTAAAATTGTATTGCTGACATACAGGCCCTCTATCTGCCTGGAGTTGAATTTTGTTTTTAGCCTGAGATGTTGATTCAATTTAATTTGGGTAACCACTTTTTGTGCGGTTCCATCTGTTTGACAATCCTTCCTTTACACATTGATCTGACATCTAATTCTGTCATTTAATAATATTCTATACTAATTCTATAGGAGTCTTTTGCTGAGCTCTCTATTCTATTCATTAGTCAATTTATCTACTTCTGTACTAATACTACACTATCTTACTTAGCCTCATAGAAATTTCTCATATCTGGTAGGGCCAGGCCTTCAGAACTGTTTTGCCTATCCCTGGCTCTTTACTCCTCCAGCTTCAATCTCATGGAAAGAGAGATTCCTTATAATCACTCTCAACTCCCTTGCCCTTCCTCCATCACATTCACCTAACTAGATCCCACTCCCAGGCCTGTTAAAAGCTAACTCTCTACCTACTCAGTCACTACACTGAATGAATCTGAATACACAAAACCACGCTAACTGATGTAACTTTGTAACTACGGTTTCAAATGGGTCCTCAAAATAGTTCAACAATCCTACATTCTCTTGTCAATCTATCCTCCCATACTTCTAAATTAGAAGGCAAAATTCATGTTGAAACCTAATCCCCAATGTGATAGCATTAGTAGGTGGGGGGCCTTTGGGAGTAAATTAGGTTATGAGGGTGGAGCCCTCATGAATGGGATTAGTACTCCTATAAGGAGGCTCCAATATGTCAAACATATCTCAATAAAACTGGAAAAAAACACACAACAACAACAAAAAAACAGAATATAAATAAAAGCGAGCCCAGAGCTGCCTTGGACCTTCTGCCACTTGAGGTTATTGCAAAAGAGTCTATGAACGGGGAAGCAGGCTCCCACCATACGCCAAATCTTCCAGCACCTTCATCTTGGACTTTCCAGTCTCCAGAGCTGTGAGAAATAAATTTCTGCTGTTTATAAGCCATCCAGTCTATGGTATTCTGTTACAGCAGTGTGACTGGATTAAGACACTATCCCTCAGTAAAACAGAGGTAATAAAAGTATTTACCTTTCAGAATTATGAGAATTAAATGAGTTAATATATGTAAGGCACATAAAATATGTGGCACACAGTAAATACTATTTAATGCTACCATTGTTATCCTACGTGATTTCACATCTTACCCCCTCTACTCAAACCTCTTTTCCCTACTCCTTCTCTTCACTGATGACCCTGCTAATTTCATTGAGATAAGAGTAGTCAAAAGAGAAGTTCCAGGTATTCTTATCAACAGATCTTCCAATTTACTTGCAGTTGTACCCCTATACTCTGCCTTCTCTATTACTGTAGATAAATTGTTATTATTCCTCAGGTCAATCCCTCCACTTAGGGACTTCCCTGGGGGTCCAGTGGTTAAGACTCTGCGCTTCCACTGCAGGGGGTGCAGGTTCGATCCCTGGACTGTAATTAAGATCACACAGGCCGCATGCGCAGCCAAAAAAAATAATTCTTCCACTTAGGCACCCCTCTAGTCTACTCAAGGACTTGCTTATGCAATCATCCCTTTTCTCTATGAATTATCTATTTTTTACTTCTCTACTGGAATAATCCCATCAGTATACAAAAATGTCATAAATGTGCTCTCTTAAATCCATCCTGGCTCCACAACCCTCTCCAGACACAGCCCCCTTTCTCTGCACATTATAGAAAAACTCCTTGCAAAAACTGTCCATAATTGCTGTCTATAGTTCCTTCTCTCCCATATTCTCTTGACTCCAACCCAATCAAGCTTACATCTTCACCACTTCACAGGATCCCCTCTTGACAAAGGCACCAACAACCTCCACACTGCCAAATCCAAAAGACAATTCTCAGTCCTCATCTTACCCTTCCTTCACACTTGCTCACTTCCACCTTCTTCACTTATCTTTGATTAGAGTACAGCATTGGCCACTCCTTCTCAGTCTATTTCGCTTCATCTGCTTCTCTTTCATACCACTAAGTTTCCGTGTGCCTAGGGCTCAGGCCTCCAACCTCTCTCTGTTCCACCTACAATCATCCCCTAAACGATCTCACTCAGAGCCATGGCTTTCAATGCTATCTATTCACTGATGACTCTCCTGAACACCATACCCGTATATCCAACTGCCCACCTCACATCCCTACCTGGAAGTCTAACAAGCTTCTCAAAATTAACGCATCCTTAACAGCACCCTTAATATCCCTTTCTAAATCTGCTCCTCTCCCAGTATTTCCCACTCTGTAAATAACACAAGTCATTCAGTTGCTCAGGTCGCAAATCATAATTAACTTCCCTCTCACATCCTACAGTCCTGAGCAAATCCTGTTGGCTCTATCATCAAACTGTAAATCTAATCCAACCACTTTTACCACCTTGGACTGAGAGGGGGCATCATCTCCCAGCTGAAGTAGCGTTAACACCCTCCCAACTGGTCTCACAGGTTCATCTCTTACAGTTTTTTTCTCCTCACAACAGCCAGAGTGAAACTATAAAAATATAAACCCTAACTTGTTACTCCTCTGCTGAAAACTTTCCAAAGGCATTCAATCACAGGAAGAGTAAACAAAGTCTTGACCATGGTCTACAGGCTCCATATGGCCCTGTGCACCTCTCAAACCTCACCTAGCACCACACTACTCTTCAAGAACTCAGCTCCCCCTTCCCTGATCCCTCAGTTCTTGAGAAGTGCCAGCCCATTCTACTTATGGAGAATCCCTCTTCTTGTAAGGCTTTACCCATACACTTGTCTGAATGGCTCCCTCTCTTTAGGATCTCAGCTCAAATGTAATCGCCACAGAGATACATTCTAACACCACCCTACCCAAGGCAGCCACCTACATCCCCAAGTCACTATCACCTAACCAATTGCATTTTCTCTATAGCACCTTATCCATATATAAAACTATCTTTTTATTTTAAATACACTTATATTTTGTCTTCTCGTACCTAGAATATAAACTTTATAAGAGCAGAAACCTTCACTCTCTTGTTAACTGTTGTATCCCCAAGTGCCTAGAACAGTGCCTGGAACAGAGAAGACATTTTAAAAACTAGTTGTGGAATGAACCAACATCCCAGAAAACTTTCATATCTATTTCATTCTCCAGGAGAAACTGAAGTTTAAAGACTCAATTAAATGAATCACCCAAGATTCCACAACCAAGACGGCAGCTTTGAGGTTTAAGGCCGGGTCTCTCACTAAAGCATGGGTTTTTAAATACTACGTCACCTTGCTTCACTAAATGTTTTTCAATTTACTGTTCTTCTTGTGAGTAGGAGTTAAGGATCCGAGGCCTAATTTTCCAAACTGTAAACATAAGACTCCCACTCGACAGCACTTAGACCCGCACGCCTGACCTCGCCGTCCTCCGACCCAGCGCCACAAAGCCCGCCCTGTGGCTTTGCCCAGAGCGCCTGCGCCATGAGCGGGGCTCGTGCAAAGGCTTCTGGGATTGGTAGTCCCTGTTCCTTCTGTCTAAGGCATTCACATAAAAAAAAATAAACCACAGTGCAAATTAGATATCTCTGAATTGCGCACATATTAAACACGACGCAGATTCTGGAAAGTGGTGCAGACTTCTCGTTTTCTACCGAGAGGCGCCAGCCGGACCAGGCGCTGCGCAAACAGCCGCAAGGGTCCTCATATGGGCGGGGCTTGCTCGCGATGGCTTGTGGCTCCTTCCTGCACTGCTTCTCTCTTTCGCTCAGGACCCTGGCGCCGGCAGTATGGGTGAGGTGTCCCGGGCCGGGGTGAGGGGGCTGCGCGTGCAGACTGGGGTTTCGGGGATGGGCGGGCAAATAGAAGCAGAACGGTGAGGGAGGGCCACGGTGGGGAGCAGATGGGGAGCGCCGGGGAGCGCCGCTGCCGCAGGCACATGGCCGGGCGGGAAGGGGCCGGGGCTGCTCGGAGGCCGCGGAGCCGGAGTTCGAGAGGGACGCGGGGGCGTTGGGGAGGGCGCCGCTTCCCCCCGAGCTTTGGCGAGGGGCTTCATTCGTTGGGGAGAGCACAGCTGTTGGAGCGCTTGTGTCCACGTCTTAGTTGGTTCAAGGGAAACTTTGCTGTTCGGACCAGGGCCAGGGTGTGATGTCAGAGCCTACCGGCCTGTAGTCTAGAAGAAACTAGTACCTGAGATAATGTAAAATAAGATTTGGGTGTTTTTACTGGGGATCTAAGGTGATTTTGAATTTTAGGCAAGTGTCGCGGTCTTCGTACTGCCAGGAAGCTCCGTAGCCACCGACGAGACCAGAAGTGGCACGATAAGCAGTACAAGAAAGCCCATTTGGGCACAGCCCTGAAGGCCAACCCTTTTGGAGGTGCTTCTCATGCCAAGGGAATTGTGCTTGAAAAAGTGTAAGTGAAAGTCCATCGCTGTTTCCTTCATGGTTTTAGTATGGTAGCTCGGGATAGATGCGCTTAAAGAAGGCTTGATGTAAATTCTAGGTCTTTGTGTATCTGCGTGTTTTGCGAAGTTAAATAACTCCCAGAGGTTTTTAAACTTTAAGCATTAGTTTGGAAGGAATTGGGGTGGCATTGGAGGGGAGAAAGTAGCAATAATGAAACAAGGGACATTATGAGAGCTTAATATGTGTGGAAACTATTCTAAGTAATTCGCACCCATCAACTATTTCATCTTTACAATTACTCACATCTTTCCTGGTGAGAAAACTAATATGGAGAAGTTTTTTGCCTGACGTTGTACAGCTAAGGTTGAGCCACATGAATTTGCCAGCACTCAACTGTTTTTTGACTTTACGTAATGATCCCATCAAATTTAGTGGTACTGATTTGAATCCAGGATTTCTAGCTCTATTTCTTGGTTCGTATTTTACAACTATAAAGAGGCCAGAAGTTTCCCCTATTGGTCTAATGAAACTAAGACTAAAGAAAAACTTTAAGTTTAGCAATTTAGGATTATGTTGAAAAGGTAGGAATACTACAACTTCTAATAAGTTTTATGCTTAATGAACTAAAATGTGTCCCTTTTCAGAAAGCCAGCTTACTGTGTTACATGCTGTTTATGTTTCAGAGGGGTTGAAGCCAAACAGCCAAATTCTGCCATCAGGAAGTGTGTCAGGGTTCAACTAATCAAGAATGGCAAAAAAATCACTGCCTTTGTACCCAATGATGGTTGTTTGAATTTTATTGAGGTAAGTGTTTTAGTCTGTTAGCTTCTGTTTGTGGGGTAGCAACTGTTTCCCTCAGTTGTTTATAGGATGAATGGGTATTTTTGGTGATTGCCACTTACACCAGAAGTAAACTGTTGATTTTATTCCAGGAAAATGATGAAGTTCTGGTTGCTGGATTTGGTCGCAAAGGTCATGCTGTTGGTGACATTCCTGGAGTCCGCTTTAAGGTTGTCAAAGTAGCCAATGTCTCTCTTTTGGCCTTATACAAAGGCAAGAAGGAAAGACCAAGATCATAAGTTTTGATGGTGAAAGCAGGATAGTAATAAATTTCCATATACCAAAAATATGTTTTGTGTCTTTTCTCACCACAGAGATGCATTGTATGCTTTATCAATTTTAGGAGATTGGGAAAACAGTTAATTCAGAATTTTCTAAAGTGAATGGAATTCATAACAAATTTTTTTCCCTTCTCCATGGTATAAACAATATTGGTTAAATCTGAAATAAATGTACAGTGTTTCTGTGTAGAGGGCCTAAAAAACTCTTTGAGCTTCTAGTGGGAATCATCTTGGGATCCCTGAGAAATATACATTCCTGGATTCATCTCCTTAGGGACCCAACATGATAGATACTATGGGCAGGTTACTCCCTGCTCTGGTGATTTTCGTTTATCTAAAGGTCATCAGGATCCATCCAGTAATTTTGTGTTTATGATACCAAAACTTAGGCACTACACAGTTTAGTAGACAGGAGTTAATGGAAGTGTATCCCAGGCAAATTAAGGCGCAAGGGAGACCAGTTACGGAAAGATTGATGTAAGTACTCTTGTCTTGAGCTTGTCAGTAATATAGATTTTGACCTTCAGATTTACTTCAAGGCACACAAAGTAGTGGAAGTGACTAGGTAGAAATGGTCCAGATGGGTTGGTTGTCTTTTGATAATTGAAGTGGGTGTTGGTTGGGTACATAGGGGTCCTCTGTCCACAAATTGCTTGAAGATTTCGATAGGAAAAAACGGTAAAATTATATCTAAAAAAGTTTATTAGCCTTATGAAATTTGTGATCTGAAGAACTGCTTTTGGCAGCATTAGTAGGTATGAGTTAATTTGTTCTCTGACTTATGTTTAAGATCTTTGGAAAATGGAAATTTTTGGCTTACTATCTCCCATAAGATCAAGACCAGCATCCATACCTGGCATAGGAGACCCTGTGTGTTGTGTGTGGTCTTTTCTCTGCCTGCTCAGCAGCACGACCTCTCACTTGCTCAAACCTGCATTCCCCAGCCAGCTTCAGGTAGTGCCTGGCAGGTCACCTGCTGCTCCTCCCATCTCAGACCTCTCTGATCCCAAATTCACACTTCACACTTGTGCTTATACTTGTACTCTCTGTGCTTATACTTGTTGCAGTTGTGTGATTGTCTTTCCACGAGGGTGGAGACAGGCTGTTTTTTATTTCTTTAATTGAAATATATTTGACATATTACTAAGATGTACATGTTAATTTGGTACTTTTTTTTTTAATAGGGGAAAAGCTTTTATTCACAGACACAACTTGAATAATACCAGGGGAGTGTACCAAATTACCAGTGAGCAAGTTGGTTTTTGTACACGTTCTATCTTTAACAGGCTTTCTCCACTGAAAATTTCAACCAAAGATATCAAATATAGACATACACACATAGTACCATTCTCTAATCAATTCCACAGGATTTGGAGAGAGATGAGACCTGTTTCATGAGAGCAGGAGCTAAATACATTGTCAGTTTGCATATGCTTTTTTTTTTAAACATCGGAGCATAATTGCTTTACAATGGTGTATTAGTTTCTGCTTTATAACAAAGTGAATGAGCTATACATATACATATATCCCCATATCTCCTCCCTCTTCCGTCTTTCTCACATCCTCCCTGTCCCACCCCTCTAGGTGGTCACAAAGCACCGAGCTCAGCTCCCTGTACTACACAGCTGTTTCCCACTAGCTAGTTGTTTTACATTTGGTAGTATATATATGTCCATGCCACTCTCACTTTGTCCCAGCTTACCCTTCCCCCTCTTCGTGTCCTCAAGTCCATTTTCTACATCTGCATGTTATTCCTGTCCTGCCCCTAGGTTCTTCAGAACCATTTTTTTTTAGATTCCATATATATGTGTTAGCATACGGTATTTGTTTTTCTCTTTCTGACTTAACTTCACTCTGTATGACACTCTAGGTCCATCTACCTCACTACAAATAACCCAATTTTGTTTCTTTTTATGGCTGAGTAATATTCCATTGTATATATGTGCCACATCTTATTTATCCATTCATCTGTCAATGGACACTTAGGTTGCTTCCTTTCTCTAATGATTAGTGATGTTGAGCATCCTTTCATGTGTTTGTTGGCAATCTGTATATCGTTTTTGGAGGAATGTCTATTTAGGTCGACCCATTTTTGGATTAGGTTGTTTTTTTGATATTGAGCTGCATGAGCTGCTTGTATATTTTGGAGATTAATCCTTTGTCAATTGCTTCATTTGTATTTTCTCCCACTCTAAAGGTTGTCTTTTCGTCTTGTTTATGTTTTCCTTTGATGTGCAAAAGCTTTTAAGTTTCATTAGGTCCCATTTGTTTTTTATTTCCTTTTCTCAAGGAGGTGGGTCAAAAAGGATCTTGCTGTGATCTATGTCATAGAGTGTTCTGCCGATGTTTTCCTCTAAGAGTTTTATAGTGTCTGGCCTTACATTTAGGTCTTTAATCCATTTTGAGTTTATTTTTGTGTATGGTGTTAGGGAGTGTTTTAATTTCATTCTTTTACATTTAGCTGTCCAGTTTTCCCAGCACCACTTATGGAAGAGGCTGTCTTTTCTCCATTGTATATTCTTGCCTCCTTTATCAAAAATAAGGTGACCATATGTGCGTGGGTTTATCTCTGGGCTTTCTATCCTGTTCCATTGATCTATATTTCTGTTT
>NC_041221.1:82796220-82808900 GCF_002837175.3 Physeter macrocephalus | reverse complement strand
ACTTGATCATGGTGTATGATCCTTTTAATGTGCTGTTGGATTCTGTTTGCTAGTATTTTGTTGAGGATTTTTGCATCTATGTTCATCAGTGATATTGGCCTATAGTTTTCTTTCTTTGTGACATCTTTGTTTTTGGTATCAGGGTGATGGTGGCCTCGTAGAATTAGTTGGAAAGTGTTCCTCCCTCTGCTATATTTTGGAAGAGTGGGAAGGATAGGTGTTAGCTCTTCTCTAAATGTTTGATAGAATTCACCTTTGAAGCCATCTGGTCCTGGGCTTTTGTTTGTTGGAAGATTTTTAATCACAGTCTCAATTTTAGTGCTTGTGATTGGTCTGTTTATATTTTCTATTTTTTCTTGGTTCAGTGTCGGAAGGTTGTTCTTTTCTAAGAATTTGTCCATTTTTTCCAGGTTGTCCATTTTATTGGCATAGAGTTCCTTGTAGTAATCTCTCATGATCCTTTGTATTTCTGCAGTGTCAGAAATTTGGTACATTTGTATGTGGTAACTAGACTGGCAATTCTTGGTTTCCATCCCAATGCTTCCTAGTGCCTTTAATTGTACAGTTACTGTTTAAGCCATTCCCAAATGCTGACCAGATGCTTCCAGATGGGTGTAACTGACCCAAATGGGGAGCCCCTGGGCCTCACCCGCCTGTAACAGAAGAGGCTGCTGAGGGTCACAGTTTCACCCCCGGGCTCAGGTGCTGGGAGGCCACCCCTTGCGGGAGGGTGGGGCCCTGGCAGTAAAAAGCTCTGCGCAGGGGCGGGCGCGCGGAAGGGAGGAGGGGTCGGGCGATAAGGCCGGGTGGAACAGACAGCCACCTACTCCCGCATCTCGCTCCTGTAGCACTGAGACCTCAGCCGAACCTATAAAGATGAACAAGCCTGGGAGTTAAGACACCCTGCTACGATGGTTCGCACTTGTCTCCTGGGTACACCCAGGATGCCTCTGTCCTGTGACGACTGACCCATAAATCCACCACAAGCGCCTCAGACCCTGATGTGAGTTGCCTCTGCCTCCTGTGTATTCCCTCCGTCCCACCCCCTAATCCCCCACCACCTGTGAATAAAGCCCCTTCATCCTTGGATCCTTCTTGAAGTTCTAGGGAGGGAAATGCACTAACCTTCGGTGCAAAATTTAAGCAAAATCCCAGCAGCTCTTTTTGGTAGAAATAGAAAAGCTAATTCTAAAATTTGTATGGAAAGGCAAAGGAACTGGAATAGCTAAAACAATATTGAAAATGAAGAATAAAGGTGGAGGAATCACAAACTGGTTTTAAGACAATTTGTAGCTATAGTAATCAAGAGGGTGTGGTGTTGGAGGAGGGACAGACACACAGATCAATAAACTAGGGGAGACTAGAAATAGACTTACACAGGTATGACCAACTGCTATGTGACAGAGATGCAAAAGTAATTGAGGGGCGAACAGATACTTTTTTCAATAGATAGTGGGGACTTCGATTAGCAGAAAAATGGACTTCAACCTAAACTTGACACCTTTTACAAAAATTAACTCAAAATGGATCATATATCAATATAAAAAGTAAAGCTGTAAAAATTATAGACAGAAACAACATCTTCATGACTTAGGGTTAGGTGAAGAGTTCTAAGAGAGTACACCAAAAGCACATTCCACAAAAAGAAAAAAAAGGATAAAGTGGTCTTCATCAAAATTAAAATCTTTTGTTCTGTGAAATATCTTGTCAAGAGGATGAAAAGAAACTACAGACTGGGAGAAAATATTTGCAAGTCACATATCCAATAAAAGACTTGTATCCAAAATATACAAAGAACTCCCTAATCCCAAAAGTAAGAAAACGATCCTATTACAAAATGGACGAATGAACAAACATTTCACTGAAGAGATGACAAGCACATGAAAAGATGATTAACATTAGCCATTAGGAAAATGCAAATTAAAATCATAAGGAGATATCACTATACACCTAGCAAATGACTAAAATTAAAAATACAGTACCAAGCATTGGAAAGACTGGAGCAACTGGATTGTTGGTGGGACTCTGAAATGGTAGTCACTCTAGAAAAATTTGGCAGTTTCTTATAAAGTTAACATATGCTTAGGATCCAACAATTGCACTCCTGGGTAGTTATCACACAGAAATGAAATGTCTGCCCACACAAAATCCTGTACACACATGTTCATGGCAACTGTATTTGTGACAGTCAAGAACTAGAAGCAACCTAAATGTCCTTCAGTGGGCAAATAAACTGGCTGCATCCATAAATGAAATGCTACTCAGTCGTAAAAGACACTTGTTGCGTGCAACAATTTCTATGGATCTTAGTGGTATGCCAAGTACAAAAAGCCAATCTCAAAAGGTTACATATGTCTTGTATCATTTCATGTATATGAACTTCTTGAAATGACAAAATTATAGCAATGCAGAAGAGATGGGTAGCTGCCAAGGATGAATGATGGGGATAGAGACAAACTATAAAAGAGTGGCAGGAGGGAGTGTCTTTGTGGTGATGGAACAGTCCTGTGTCCTGATTGTGGTGGTATTTACACAAATCAATACTTGTATTTCATAGTCCCCAGAAAGTGCATATAAAAATTGATGAAATAAGGCAAGTTCTGTAGTTTAGTTAGTACAGTTGTAATGTCAATTTACTGGTTTTGAAAATATACTCTGGTTATCAAGTATGTTATTAAGGGGAAGTTGGGTGAAGTATACAAATTATACTGTTTTTGCAACTTCTTGCGAGTCTTAGTTACAAATTAAAAGGTTTAAAAATTGTGAATGAGTAAATATTTAAATTCTGTGACCTCTTACATTTGCCTAGCAAACCCCAAACAAATCAGAAATTGTTAGTGCAGAAAGAATCTGGAGATCACTTAGTCCTGTGGTTCCCAAATCCAGAACGTCAGAGTCCCTAAGGCATTTGTTAGATTATACAAATACTCCTGATCTTCTGGAAAACAATCTTTACAGTATTTCTGGAAAAAATCTGTCTTATCGACAAGCTATCAGGCAGTCTTTATGAAGATACCCCCTTGCTTTCCGCACTTATGGAGATACTACTGCTCTATTCCAGCCACCTCATTTTATAAATCAGAAGCCAAAAAAAGATAGCTTTTAAGTATTTTTGAAATAATTTGCCCAAGTAATTGGCATAGCTGAAACTAGAAAAAGAGTCTGTCCTCTAAATTAAACTGTTCCTGTAGGAGATGCACCTCATAGCAAAATAATAAACACTACCTTACAGGTGGCTGCTTAGCAAATTATGGCATACATAATGCTGGGTATTTAATAAGAGTTTTTGTTGTAAACTATATTAGGGAAATACACAATACCTCAACTATATGGGTTTTTTTCCTTTTATTTTTTGATAGAGGTGAGAGACACAGTTCTAATTTGACAGCTATGCAAATTTGAATGTATATCTTTGTATAGATGGATTTTCTGTGTTTCATTCCAGGTAAATGTCTGGATTTTGTTATAACAGTCATCTGTGGGTAACATTCCTGGAGCCTGTTTCATGTTTGTCAAAGTAGCTAACATGTCTTTATTGATTTTACACAAAGTTGAGAAAAGAGACTAAGGTCATAAATTACCATATTACAATAAAATTTTCACTAACAGCTGCTTGTATAATCTTTATTCTAACCTATAAAATCTAAAATAAAATGGATCATCCAAGTATTAACTCACATATCATGATATTGTACTTGGGGGACTGCCTTGGCAGGATGTACTAAGCATTCTTAGTTTCTAGCACAATTTCTATCCGTATTATTTGGTAAAATGATGTTATATTTACTAGTATGTAAGGAAAAGAAGTGGACTTTTTAAAGCTTATTGTCATGGTAATGTCACCACAGGAGTTTTAGAGCAAAGTATTAAACATTTAACAACTGAATGTTTTAGAGTGTTCATTTGAGGGGACCCAGGAGTGACAGATAACCAACCTTTCCAAATATGCACACAAACAGTTGCCACCTCATTCAGACTGTCACTTAAGCCTTCAGTATGTGGTGTGTATCTTCAAAATGAGGGAGCCACTCACATGCAGCCCTTAGAACTTGAGCCAGGCTTGATGAACATTATTGACCTCCATTGCTTCCCAGAAGATCTGAAGCTTTCAAACAGCGATTCTGACGATAAGGAGAGCTTTTCCTGTAGGAGGGAGAGGAGGAAATTGTGGCCCCAGATCACCCCTTCAGACCTTCCAGTCTGAGAAGTGTCAGCTTCCTCTGCAGGTCCTTACCAGTGATCTGCTTATTTGTGGTAATAAATTATTGACATGAATTGTCTAATCTACTCACAGTGTAGGAGTTTTTGTTTAAGTCTAGCTTTCTAAACCTCTAGTTAATTAGAAGTCGAACAATGGGTCATGTTACTTGTCTGGGTTACAAGTGTAGGACATGCTGAGCATACCCAAATTTTCAAATAAGATGAGGTTAGATGCTGATAAATATAATGCTTTCTTACCTTTTAACAACCAGTGAACGTTTTTTTTTTGTTGTTGTTTTGCGGTACGCGGGCCTCTCACTGCCGTGGCTCCTGCCGTTGCGGAGCACAGGCTCCGGACGCGCAGGCTCAGCGGCCATGGCTCACGGGCCGAGCCGCTCCGCGGAATGTGGGATCCTCCCGTGCCGGGGCACGAACCCTTGTCCCCTGCATCGGCAGGCGGACTCCCAACGACTGCGCCACCAGGGAAGCCCCCAGTGAACGTTTAAACCTGTACAATAGGGGGCAGAGTGAGCCACATTTTAAATAATTCTTTTTTTATGTCAATCACAGCTGAGAACAGTTGAGGGAAATGTTACTTGTTGAAACACGTTTTGTCCATTAACACCTGCTTTGGAAACAATGACATGAAATAGATTGTCTTGTCATATCTTTCTCCCCCAACAGCTTGGTGAATTTGTTTATCCAGTTTATAAGAAGATAAGTTTTCTCTATATAGCTTGACAGCTTCAGGTATTCTGTTTTTGTGTGTGTTTGCAGGAAAGTTGGACCACACTGCACCCCCCTTAGGTTCCTGATAGATTCCAGGTATTTCCTTAGAATTTTAATTCCATATATACAATAGCTGACTTTGTTCATTCCATATTTTACATATTTTCTTATGTTTATAATTAGGTAGTTTTTTCCCCCCTGTCACCATACCCCTTTTCCTCCTGCCCATGACATAACATAGATGGGTGTGTGTGTGTGTGTGTGTGTGTGTGTGTTTAATAGAAGAAAGCCATTTTGAACGATTTATTGACTAAGAGTCTTGATCTAGGATTATATTTTAGAGGGTCTAGGAACCTCCTGAAACTGTATGTAGAACTTTCTGATATAAATATGTACCTGTGCGTGTATGCGTACACACACATACCCAACACATACATTTTTCTGGAAAAGGGATCTATATATTTTTCAGATTTTTGAATGGTTTCTTCCCAAGAAACAAGCTACTGTTTAAATTTGTACATCAGTGAGCAGATTATTACATAATTATTACATAATTTTCCAATTTAATCACAGCTGAGAACAGTCGTGAGAAGTTGCCTGTGGTTTGACATCATTTTTGAAATGTCCCCAGAGTGGTGAGGATCTGCGGATGCATGATCCAGGCTGCAGAACCTGCAACCTGCACATTCACATACTGCTTTGATGGCACCAGCTAACCTAATTATGGAGCAGTGGGCCATTTTAGAGAAGAGTTCCACAATGTCACTGGTAAATGCAGAATCAGAAAGAGGGTATAAAGCCCCAACCTCAGGAATAAAAGCAGAGGACAAAAACCCAAAGATGTTTCAACACCTAAGACTGAAGTAAAACTTGACAGAATAGATCAAATAAAAAATGTGCAGTGTGTGCCTGTAAAAACAAATGACACAACGTTTGTGTTTGCTTTAAAATATTTAAGCAACTATCAAGTTTTAAAAAAGGGTTAAATGAAGCAAATATGGCAAAAATCTTGGTAACTGCTGATTCTGATTCATAGGTATGTTAAAGTTCATTGTACTATTTACTTTTCGGTATGTATGAAATTTCCCATAATAATTTTTTAAAATTACATACATTTCCTAATTGCTTAACTGCCATACTCTCTCTGGTCATATTAGAACCAGTACAGTCAGATCTGATAGGGGCAAAATGAAGATATGGAACAATCAAGTGGACAATAAAGAAGCTGGAAACTAACCCTAGGAACACTGAGACATATGTAACACATCAGGAAGAAACAAAGCTGAGAATCCATGCAAATGTTAGCAAGACTAGAAAAGAAGAATGATCAGTTCAATAATAAAAACACAATAAACTAAAATCATTTTCATTGACTTTAGGAAATGGTAAAACACAGACTGCTTTGGGGAATGTAAATTGGTATAGCCTTACTGGTAAAACAGTTTAGCGACATGAATCAAAAATCTTAAAACATTCCATATCCTTTGATCCCTTCATTCCCTTAGTAACAGTGTAACCCAGAGAAACATAATGCGAGCAACTATTTCTGCACACATATCTTACATTTGAAAGCTCTGGAGGGAGGGGCACCCTACTGAACACTATATCCCTAGCACAGGTCCTCCTAACCATGCAGGAAATAAGTGCTCGTTGAATGCATTTTAAATAAACAGTGAACAATTAGAAACAACCCAAAAAGCCCTAAAACTATTTGCTACATTTTGATTTAAAAGAAATACTAGTTATTTTAAGTTGTTTTTTTCAAAGAATGTTAAATGACATGGGAAAATGCTGCACATAAAATGTTAAGTGGGAAAAATCAGGGTGTAAAACCATATACTGAATGATCCTAATTAAATATGTTTAACCACAACAAGAAAATATATCAAAATTTTAACTGTAGTATCCCTGGATTATAAACACAAGTAAGTCTTAAATTTTCTCCTTCAAATTTTTCTGCGACTTCCAAATTATCTATAAGGGCGAAAATTTTTTTTTTTTAGTGAATTTTTAGTTTTGCAGTCTCTGGATACATGTGTACACTGCATTAAAAAAGAGCCCAAGTCTTCTTTGATCACTTCCAGTCCAAGTTTCCACTCTCCACCTCTGAGGTAACCTCTCACAAGTTTTGTGTGTCCTTCTAGACCACTTTAATGTTTTTAGATACATATACTGTATATGTATTACAGAAAATGTGTGGTATTAGTGTATTTTTTATATAGTGTTAAGTGGCATGTATAGTTAGCATCTAGTTTTTGTTTTCTGTTTTAACTCAACATTCTATGAGAATTGCCTATTTTTTTCTTTTAATTTATTTATTTCATTTTATTTATTTTTGGCTGCGTTGGGTCTTTGTTGCTGTGCGCAACACACACACACGCTTTGTTGCTGTTGTGGTGAGCGGGAGCTACTACTCTTCGTTGCAGTGCGCGGGCCTCTCATTGCGATGGCTTCTCTTGCTGCGGATCACGGGCTCTAGGCACGTGGGCTCAGTAATTGTGGCTCGCGGGCCCTAGAGCACAGGCTCAGTAGTTGTGGCGCACGGACTTAGCCACTGCGCAGCATGTGGGATCCTCCCGGACCAGGGCTCGAACCTGTGTCCCCTGCGTTGGCAGGTGGATTCTTAATCACTGTGCCACCAGGGAGGCCCCGAGAATTTCCTGTTTCGATACATGGAGATGAATTCACTCCCCTTAACTACTATACGCTACTATATTTTATTTAACCATCTCCCTCTCACTACGCAGGAAAGGGCTTGGGTATTCTCTCTCTGAACCTACTGGAAGAGAGGGGTATGGAAACCTCCTCCCACTCTGCTGCCGGTGGCAGGGGAAATGAATCTTCTCAAAGGATAGAGGAGTGGGTGTCAGTTCCCAGGAGCAAAACAGGTCCAGTCCTTAGCGTCTGCAGAAAGGAAACCATGGGAGGCTTCCCCTGGGCTCAGTGATCACCCACATACACAAACATTCCATAGAGATCTATTGAGTACTACCAAGTGCCAGGCACCATACTAAACCCTGAAGATCTGGCATGCACGTGTAAATACCAATGCACCAAAGGCTGTAGATATACTGAACTATGACTTCCTGTTAGCCTATCAGGGCATGCTTTGTTAAATTTCTGCTTCACTGCTATTACTAACAGTGATCTCTGGGTATTTGAAAAGCTTTAAAGTAACCCAAGAAATCACCACCTAGCCATAGGTTTTATTTATTCTCATGTAAAGTTTATATGAATGTAGGAATACATGTGAGTTTCCGGTTTGTTTTTAATAATTTACAAAATGGGACTTGGTGATCTCTAAAATCACTTTTCAGCTCTAAGTCTGTACAAGATATTTGCAATAGGGCTCTTTTACCACTAGGTGTCGCTATTGACAACACAAAAGTTAGACAAAAGCAAGGGTTTACATTACAGAACTGCTTTAAAGAACACTAAGAAATTTAAGACTAAAAATGTGAAAGCACTTTTACAGACAAACCCTATAAAAACCCAGAAGGGGCGCTTCCGGAACCTATGTGCATATCAAAGTAGCCCAGTTCCATGGGCATGCCAATAGTTAAGAACTCCCTATACCTTCTAGAACAACCTTCAGCAACTTACTGGTCAGAAGCATAAGAAGGGAATCAAAGGTCTTAGAATTGGAAGGGAGTTTATTTGCCTATTAGTTTTCAAATCTCTGCTCCCTGGAGTTAGAGATAAGTTTACATCACAACCTAGTGCACACACACACACACACACACACACACACACACACACACACCATAGACACAGATTTTCTATGTCTGTGTTTCTACTTCTAGTTGAAATCAAAGTTTCACAAAAGAACGATACCCTCACTATGTGCAATGCACTTTTTTCTATGTACTTTTTTCTATGTGAATAGAAAACATATATTGGTCCCTGCCCCAGTTCCTAGCACAGAGCTCCTAAATGCCTTGGAATTTCCTGGGTGATAGGAGTGGCTTTTGTTCTAATGGGTTGACTCTTGGTGGGCTCCTGCATAGCTTCAGGATGGGAGCTGGTCGCCAGGAAGACCAAGCCCTGATTAAAAGCTTGGAACTTTCAGCCCCATCCCCCATCATCCGGGAAGGGGAGAAGGGTTAGCAGTGGAGTTAATGATTGATCATGCCTATGTGATGCAGCCTCCATAAAAATTCCAAAAGTACGTGGTTCAGAGAGCCTCCAGGGTGGTGAACTCACCTACATGCCAAGAGGGTGGTGCTGCCCAACTACAGGGGGACAGAAGTTCCTGCACTTGTGACCCTTCTGGACCTACCTCACCTGTGCAGCTCTTCCTCCGTATCCCTTATCATATCCTTTGTTATATAACAAACTGATAAGCATAAGTAAGTGTTTCCCTGAGTACTGTGAGTCATTCTAGCAAATTACGGGACCCAAGGAGGGGGACATTGGAACCCAGATATATAGCTGGTCAGTTAGAAATACAGGTGACAATCTGGGCCTTGCAACTGGTATCTTAAGTGGGGCAGTCTTATGGGACTGAACACTTAACCTGGAAGATCTGATACTAACTTCAGGTAGATGGTGTGAGAACTGAACTAAATTGTAGAACACTTAGCTGGTGTTGCAGACTTGTCTGATGTGTGGAAAACCCATAACATCTAGTGTCAGATGTGCTGTATGATAGTATTGTGACAGTAAAGGAAACACAAGGAATGCTTTTCCTAGACATATTCTATTTCATAAAAAAATACTGGTCATAATCCAATAAATTGATTTTACTTGATCTAATGCCCTTCCTTCCATTTAGTACGTTAGGAAACAGAGGTTCAGAGAGGTGCAGTGACTTGCCCCAAGTAACACAGTAAACCAGGACTCAGACTTTTCAGGACACTGGCAGGTTTTGCTTTGAAAGGTGCTAGGCAAAATTCAAAAACTGTCCTTGACATACTCCCAGCCCTTTCTGCACTCCTGTTTCTTCTAAAGTTTGTGGGCCAGTGCCTGCTGGTGAAAAAACCAACAAAGTGTATGTGTGATTAGTCATTTTAAAAATATGAGTTCTTTCTGAAATACAAATATGATCACTTTAACTGTTTTACTTGAATTCCCTCAGCAGCTCTTTGTGGTTTTCAGGCCAAATACAAATCATCAGTGTGGCAATAAAGGCTCCTCCAGACCTGGCCCCAGTCCTGCTAGCCAGCCTCACTCTTTACCACTTCCCCACATGCAACTGCAAGGTCTTTCCTTCCTCCATTCTTGGCCTGGCTAAATCCTAAGTTTTTCACAACTCTACTCATATTCCTCTTCTGTGACTCTTCCCTGGTGCTTGCTTTCCACACCTCTGCTACAGCACATGTCGTGCCATCCCCGAAGCTTCTTCTTGTCTGTCTTCTCCACTGGACTGGGGCATTCGTATGAGCCGGGTCAGGGCTCTTGGTCTGCTGCCCCTGCCACCCAGCCTAGGGCTCAGCATACAAGAGGAACTCGGTAAGTATCTGCCGAAGTGAATCTTTGCATATTCTTACTCTCAGATTTTAATCCCCCCAAAACTCCAACTCACTGGAATATCAGCTCTCTGAATTATGTAAGAACTAGTTTTTCTTTGTTTTTTTTTTTTAACGTCTATATTGGAGTATAATCGCTTTACAATGGTGTGTTAGTTGCTGCTGTATAACAAAGTGAATCAGCTACACATATACATATATCTCCTCCCTCTTACATCTCCCTCCCATCCTCCCTATCCCACCCCTCTAGGTGGTCACAAAGCACCGAGCTGATCTCCCTGTGCTATGCAGCTGCTTCCCACTAGCTATCTGTTTTACAGTTGGTAGTGTATATATGTCCATGCCACTCTCTCACTTTGTCCCAGCTTACCCTTCCCCCTCCCCGTGTCCTCAAGTCCATTCTCTACACCTGCGTCTTTACTCCTGCCCTGCCCCTAGGTTCTTCAAAACTTTTTTTTTTTTAGATTCCATATATATGTGAAGAACTAGTTTTGATAATGCAGATCTCCATTTCCTAATATCTTGAGAGTATTAAAAACTATACCTATCTTGGGAGAAATGGATACAAAAACCCACTTCTGACTTTTTTTCCCTCCTTATCTTATACATATTGGGTGGGAAGTGGTAGTTTCATTTTTTTAACCTCCAGCTTGTAGGCTAGTACCTGATGATCAGCACAGCCTCTGACCCTTCCATGGTTACTCAAAGAACTAGCCCACCCACTCGGGTCCCCAGACTGAGAGCTTTCCCTGGATCACTTACGAGGGGCAGACAGCAACTCTTCCTGAATGCCACCTTACAACATACCCAAAAAAGTGGCTCAGTAAGTTACTTACTATCCATCAAATCAGAGTGAAAAGGAGACAGTTAAATGCTTCTATGGATAAGTACAGGGATAACAAAGGGAGAGGTCCACCACGGGGGGCTTTGTAGAGAGTGGATCACATAGAGCAGGTTGAGAACTGGGCAGAGAGATGGGGCGGGAAACACTTCCAGGTGAGAACCAGCCTGAGCAACAGTCAGACTGCAGGCAGAGAAGGCGCCCGACCAGGAGCCCCTTCGCCTGGGGAGAAGTCAGGCCCGAACTGAGGTGGGAAGAGCAGGCATGTGCCTCGACAGGAGCAGGGCCGATTACCCTCTCCCGCGGACTCCACGTGGTGCTGTGTTAATTATGCAGCGCATTCAGACTCACTCACCATTTCCATCTCTGTGCCCCTGTTAGGTGAGTGGGATTGATATTAACGGACATTTTAAAACAGAAGTGGTAACAGACTAAAGGAGATTAAGAAAATTAGCTCAAGCCACGCAGCTAGTAGCAAACCAACCTCACAGTCCAGCTCCCTAGACTTCTCCCAATTTCACAGACCCAAGAGTCGGGTGGGCCTCACAAGTCACATGGCTGAGCTTCCACATGGTGCAGATGAAGACTCTGAGTACCAAAGAGGTGAAATAGTTTTTCCAAGACCACACAAAAGTAGAGTTTAGGAGACTGACTTGTAGCAGCTTTAACCAGTCTTGTTCCTCACTGAAGGAGCTTTGCATTGTATTGGCTGGAGAGGAAACCCCGAAGAAAAAAAATCCTCATGTTGCAAAGACAGAACTGTTACTTTGACAAAACAAAATATTTTCTAATTTTATGACAGTTGGGATAACAGTCTGTTATTTAACTGCATTCTTAAAAAATGGAAATTTTTATCAACCAAAAATTAAAAGTTTAAGTGAAAAGAATTCTGAGAAGAAATAGAGCTGCTCGAGGAGAAGCAGCTATCTGGGGAGGGTGGTCTCTACAACCTACAGGAGCTCTTCAGAACTTTCTTCTGCCACTGGTGAGTTTTTAGGTCTTCATCAATCAGGGAATTTAAAAAAAATTAACTTAAAAAAAAGAAACTAGGGCTTCCCTGGTGGTGCAGTGGTTGAGAATCCACCTGCCAATGCAAGGGACATGGGTTCAAGCCCTGGTCTGGGAAGATCCCACATGCCATGGAGCAACTAAGCCCGTGCGCCACAACTACTGAGCCTGCGCTCTAGAGCCCGCGAGCCACAACTACTGAGCCTGCACTCTAGAGCCCGCACGCCACAACTACTGAGCCCACGGGCCGCAACTACCGAAGCCCTTGTGCCTAGAGCCCGTGCTCCGCAACAAGGGAAGCCACCGCAACAAGGGAAGCCACCGCAACGAGAAGCCTGTGCACCGCAAAGAAGGGTCTCCTCCGCTCGCCACAACTAGAGAAAGCCCAGGTGCAGCCAAAAAAAAAAAAAAAAAAATTAAAAAAAAAAAAAGAA
>NC_041221.1:82778083-82796128 GCF_002837175.3 Physeter macrocephalus | reverse complement strand
TCGCGGCAACTAGAAAACCCCGGCGCACAGCAACAAAGACCTAACACAGCCAAAAATAAATAAATAAAACAAATAAATTTATAAAAAAAAAAAGGAGAAACTACACACTGCCCCCAAACTGACAGACTACTATCATCTCAGAATCTGTTCAAAAAGGATAACTAGTATTTCCAGATGAGTACATCATCCAGATGACACATTATTACAATTTTTTTTTTACCCTAGAAATGACATGGCTTGAGAAATGACTTGCTGAGAAATCTGTGTTTACATTAGGGAGAGTCGGGGGTGGGAGGTGGAAATCCCTTGCAGAAGCTGAAAAGATGTTAAGTGGTAAATACCAAAGTGCCCAACAAGCATGTAAGCAGGCTCTCATCCCAGCAAGAATATGTGCAGCTCAGCGTTTTAAAATTTGCTTTTAGCTTTTCCAGCAGTTTGAATTAACCCTTTCTCTACTTCTGTTTCCTTCATGAGAGTACAGCCCTTAACCTAGAGACTCATAGGGCTGTTGCAGTCCTCTGCTATTCGCCAGCAGATAATCCCCTCATCCTAACCGCTTCTCCAAAGTAGGCCGCCTCTCCAAATGCCTCCTAGACTTCCTTGCTATCCAGATTCTCGGGGCAAGGCCCGAGCAATGTTAGGAAGTAAGTCCATCTTGCAGGAGCTAGGCACAGAATTGGAAAAGACCTACTGGGAGAACAAAGCAATACAAATAAATGCCACTCAAAAGGTGCATCCAGACCAGAACTTCTTCAGGAGCATGTGTACCAGAATCACCCCAGAGGGGCTGTCCCAGCAGGTGCGGCCCCAGTGTCTGTAACTGTAAAAGATCCTCAAGTGACTCTAAAGAGCATCCCCCACTGACAGACACTAATCTAGACGCTCTCAAGAGTCAATTACGTTTTTCGCTTAGTTTAAGACCCTAGCAAGTTAAAATGAAAAACAAAACAGGCAACCCCCAAACCGAAAATTCTATGGTTCATCTTAATATCTTACTGACTATTAAACTTATTGACAGCCTAGGTAAATGACAATCAAATATAAGAAAGGTAACCATTTAATGAATATTTGCATAATACTTTACCATATTTTCTCATACACACACTAAGGCTCTCATGTGCTTCACACAGCAACCCTGTGAGGTAGCTTGTTATTCTCAAATTAATGATGAAGAGAATGAGTCTCAGAGACATGAGGGAACGACCTGGAAGTGCCCTGATGATGTCAGTATTTCTATTACCAAGTTAGATTCCTTTTTTGCTATTTATAGTGATTTGTGTCTTTGCAGTGTTTCTTCTAAACATAGAGTACATCAGTTGCTGCAGACATTTGCTTCCAAGGGAAAAAAAATCCACGTCAAAATCTCGGTGATCTGAAATCTCACACCATATTGGTCCCATTAAAACCAGGGCCGGCCACGTAAATTCTCAGAGTTCTTCCAAGTTCTTTGGCTCAACAGAAGAATCTGAAGAACAAGAACAAAACAAAAGCCAAGAAAATAAAAGAAGGTTAACTGAGCAGTAAAGACTTGTTTCAAGAATATCAATTCTAAAATAAAACCACTCAGCTCTGTGGTTGGGTGAGTGTTATTATAGCAAAGTCAAAAGCTTCCTAAAAGAGTGGGTGCTGATTGTTTGGAAAACTAAACAAACAAGTCAGTGCCCAGTCCGTTAAAGATGAAAGCAGACTTAATACATGGTGGTGCCAGCAGGGACGACATATCCAAGTGCAAAAGAGACACCAGAATCTTTGCAACAGTGAAACATGCAGCACAGGCTTCTCTTTTTACCTTGTCTGTCAACATTTCCTTCATCCTGAAAGGCTGCTCTGGCGTAACTCAGAGGCAGATTCAGCCCGACAGCTGGCCCTACCATGCTCAGCCATGACGTGATGTAGTTGACATTCCTGGGAAATAAGTGAAACACAGAAACTGTTTCCATTGTAGTTGTTTGAGTGGTAGAAAATCAGTTATCAACAATCATAGAAATGAGGCTTTCTTCAAATACGTGTGCTCAGCATCTGGAATCTCAGCATTTCCAAATGCCAGCCCATTGCTTAACAGGGACTCGAGGGCCAAAGAGGCTGAGGATCCATCCCTCACTAAAGCAGCTGAAGGGAAGGTCAAGGCACTGGGGCTCCTGACTTCCCTCGATAATTCCAAGTTGATGCAATTGACAACGTTAGCTAAGGTAGCAGAGTGCAGTTAAGTGCATGGCTTGGAGGCAAAAGTGCCTGGGTTCAAATGCCAGTTCCACTGCTTAACTAGACGTGTGACCTTAGCGGAGTCATTTTGCCCCTCTGTGCTTTAGCTTCCTCCTCTGCAAACTGGGCAAAATAATGGTCCTTAGATCGGAGGGGTGTTACAAGAATCCAGTGCTTACCATATCTGAAATACTTAAAACAGTGCCTAGTACACAGTAAAAAAAAAAAAAAATCAATAAATGTTAGCCATTATTATTATTACAAAGAATATTTCTTTTTTAGCTTAGCTTTTAGAATCACATAAAAAGATTTACACTTTAAAAATAAGAGTGAAAGCCAATGTAGCTTGATGGTGTTTCTTACCTATTGATTTTCTGAAAATTCTTTAACACAGGAGTCATGAATTCATTCGTCTTGCAGGGATGAAGTACAAAAAAGGGTTGTCCAAGTATCGGATGCTCCTGTAAGAATCAGAGTTGGCCCAGGATTGCCAGCTTAAGTTACCTTGAAAAAGTTAAAATCCATAATCTGGTTTATTCCTTTAAGATAAAGGTTTGTTTTAAATTTCAAGTTATAAAATTAAGATACAGATTGATTCCTATTTTGAAATATAATTTATAACCCAAAGATGAGAAAAAGTTGGTGAGAAGAAACTATTTATCGATAAAGGACAGGCACTCAATACAAGCTGCAGATACATTTATCAGTTCTCTCTAACTGTTCTTTAGCTAGTGTTTCCTTTGGCCTATAATTATTCTCATTTATAACTCAAGGATATCCATGAAGTCCAGGAGCCTGACCATCTGAACAATGCATTTCATTAATCTCTTTGTCAATGGTAAGGGGACCAAAATCATTCACATATTTTCTTACATAAATTTTGTCAACATGTTAATTGTTTCAGTCCTAACTGCATCCAGTGCCAGTGGGCACATGTCCAGTGAGTAGACGGGATAGGGGGTGGGGTGGAAGAGGGGAACGGCTGGCACTATTTAAATTGCACTGCTTCTGTCTGTCTGTCTGTATCTCCCTGAGTTTCTCTGTTTATCTATGTCGCTCCTTCTGTCTCCCCCAAGCTTACGGGGCTGTTTCTGTAAGTTCAAAGTCCGTAAGACGGAACTCCACTGCCTTTATGAGAGAATGACTGGATGTAAGATACAGGTCAGACTGCTGCCAAGTTAGGGATGTGGACATCATTTGGCAAGCATTGGGGAGCCCTAGAAAGTTTCTATATAGTGAGTGATCTATGCATAAATTCTACCAATGCAAAAACAATTATTGTTGATAAATTTGTCAATTGCTTACATTGTGCATTAGCCATTATACCAGAGACTGCAAACCCACATACTGCTATGATCTGAATGTTTGTGTTCCCACAAATGGTATTAAGAGGTAGGGCCTTTGGGAAGCGCTTAGGTCATGAGGGTGGAGCCCTCATGATGAGATTAATGCCTTTATAAAAGAGGCTCCAGAGGGCTAGCTTGCCCCTTTCTGCCATGTGAGGACACAGAGAGAAGTCTGCAACCTGGAAAAGGGCCCTCACGAGAGAGCGCTGGAGACCTAAACCTGGTCTCAGACTTCCAGCCTCCAGAACTGTGAGAAATAACGTTCTGTTGTATATCAACTACCCAATCTGTGGTATTTTGCTATAGCCGCCCAAAGAGACCAAGACAACTACCTATGAAGACCAGGCAGGTGACCCGAAGGGGTGAGGCCAGTTAACTACACCAGCAGGTGACGAGGACTGTGGGGACCTGGAGAGCCCAGCCGAGGCTGTTTTTGCCACTCTGCTTCAGCCAGCTGTGCCATGTGGGGTGCAGGCTTGGTGTGCCAGGTCTTCCCATCTGTCAAAATAACCTAGAAATCGAGATTTTTATGCAAACCCCCCTAAATTTAAATATGGGCACAATTTTTTAAAAACATGGTCCAGGCCAAATAAAACAAGCCTGTAGGCTGGATCTCGACTAGGGGCTGCCTAGCTTCTTCTCCTGGCTTCTTCTCTTCTCAGCCAGTCCAAGGAGAAGTTGAACTCAGAGCTGTCCATGGGAAGAATTATATCCTGCTGCCTCCACTGTCCAACCCTAAAACATTCATGGCTGTGCACAAGTGAACACACCCAACCATAAGAAATGGGAGGAACAGTTCTATTTGTATGGGTGACATTGGGCATGGAGATGCATGTGTTTGTGAGAACGCGTGTGCACATGTGGCGAGGGCTGAGCTACCTGCTGGGAGTAGGTTGGAGTATGTCTCCCTGAGTGCCACCTCCGGATGTCTCTGCCCAGGGTCCTGATTCTCACACAGAGCTTGAGCTCCCATCTCCTGCTCTCTCCCTACCCCTCATTTCTGTCCCTAACCAGATGCTGGGGTCACAGCCCCAGATGTGTTATGCTTATCGCAAGTCCTCCTGTCCAACTTGATTCTGGCTCCCCTTACCTGCCTTAAACTAATATTTGTTAATTCATCACATATCTAGTGATCATCTCTTTTGTGTCTTCCAGGAATAGTTCTGGATCTAGTTACAAAGATCACTATCTCTAAGATAAACCAAGTCCCTGATCCCATGGAACTTACATTCCAGTGCAGGAGACAGCCAATAAACACATAGAACAAATAAGTAAACAGGATAATCTAGATAATAGTAAGTGCTATGAATTAAACAAAACAGGGTAATGTGATTTTGGAGGGACTGTGGTAATAATTTAGATTTGGTGAAAGGGAAGGCCATACTGAAGAGGTGATCTTTAAACAGAGATCAGAATGGCAAGAAAAACCCAACTGTGCAGAGAAACTTGATGGATACAGAAGACCATAGAGGGAAATGAGTAAGGGAAATGTACCCAGGAAATGTGAAAGAATTTTAGAATCATCCTGGACTAAAATAATTACTGTTTATAGAGCTGAGATTTAAAAGGTTAAATTTAGTCTAAATTCTTTTTGGATTACTTGTGTAGTAAACATTGGAAGGAATGAAGAGCAGTAACCCAATCTGTGAAGACATGGTACCTTCTTTAATAAAATGAAACCTAGACCTCCAAGGATGGCATTACATGGAACACTCATAAAGGGGAGAGTCAGCTCAGCCATGCCTCCACTCCTCCAGGACTTACCCTCCCCTCGGCAGCCCTTGTTTCCCATGGCCACTCTCACGCTCATGGGGAAACTCCTCCAACTTTAAACACTTGAGCCCAAGTTTCCTGTAGCTGAGGTGGAATGGACTAGTCAAACAAGACTCTACTGAAAGCCTGGGAATACTGAAAGGGTAACAGAACACTAAGCAACAGGACTCTAAAAGATCCAGAGTGTTACAATACTGGGGCTCTCAGGCCCATTTGAGTCATGGGGGACACTAGGAAGAGATCTTGTCTGGGCTTTCCCTTTCTGGCCTGCATGGTGGATGGAAGCACTCACAACCACTATGCAAGAGTGTCCTCCAAGAATCTTAACCCCTAATAATTCAGTCTCCTTGAGGAGATGGTAACTCTCATGAGGAATGGCTTCATCATATAGACAAGACCTTGCCTCTTCCTTACAGGTCTGTGGCCTAACATTTACAAGATCTCAGAAGAATAACCACATCAGAGTATAACATACATCTGAGAGTTACAGACACACTTAAAGTTCAGGGGTCCATTTTCTAAGCAGATGTCGGCCCATGTCACATTGTAGCTCTGCTTATTTGATGCTCCTTAGTAAAGACTTGGACTTCATGTCTACAAGTCATCTTTTGCTCACTCCATATAGCAAGTAGATAAGAGCAGGCTTGGGATCTGTAGTTAAGACTTAAGTTCTGCTTCACTACTTAGTAGCTGTGAGCTTTGAGGCAAACCACTTAATCATTTCATGTCTCTGTTTCCTCATCTGATAACTGGGACTAATGATAGTATCTACCTCATAGATAGACTGTGATACTTCAATGAAAAAATGCCAGAAAACTGTTCAAAACAGTGCCTGACATATATAATAAGCACTTAGTTGGCTATTATTATTAAACCCATTGTTATCTAAACAGACAAGGATAATAGCACCCAGACATCCAGAATATGGTCTTATAATACCCTATAACACCCAGACATCCAGAATATGGTCTTATAATACCCTATAACAAAGTCCAATTTCAATATGTAAAAACAAAAAGCTCCTATAGAGTTATGCAGCACAGGAAAAATATCACTGACCAGTGTCTAAATGTTTAGGAACATTTGACAACTGATTATAACCAAGGGCAAGAAAACTCTAAATTAGTAAACAGTCTATGTACAATATATATGGCAATTAGAATTATAAATATATTGGTATTCAGGACAAATTAATGGAAAATAACTTAAAGAATTTAAATTAAAATACAAGTTCAGGCACTTCAAAAACCCTTCAGTAATCTACAGCATTTTAATATTCATTTTTCCTCAAACAAAATAAAAAGTTATATTAGCATTTAAGGTTATATCCTAATAAAATGCATGGTAATGCTTATGTGAAACACTTTTTTAAATAATAGGGACTTTCATGCCTTAGAAGAGCTTTTAGATCAGCTTGGACAGTTCTTTAATACAGGTTTGGTGACATTAAAAAAAATTCTTTGTCTTTTATTATGTTAAGAACTTATATTTATATAATTAGATAGAATATATTTAAATCAATGACTGCCTTTAAAAATCAAATGTTTAAATTGTATTTTAAATATAAAAGTTATATTGTTTTGGTAAGATGCTTTGGTTTAAAAAAGCCAAGCTATGAGATGTTGATCTCCTTATAATAGGAATTATAATAAGGGACATTTGTGTAATCTCTTGAGAAAAGTTTTATAAATAAAGAACAATAGGAGTAGACTTCTAGCTATAGCAGAATAATATAGAGGTCAACAAATTTCCTTAGAAAACAAGTATAAAATTGAACAAAATTGTCAAAAAAACCCCACTTCTGGGATGTGGAAATCAACCAAAGGCAAATAAAAAATTTGAAAAGTGTTTAACTCATGAAAAGCTGCCAGAACCTCAAGTCAGACACAGAGAGAGTCTTCAGCCTTCTTGCCTAGAAATACTCTCATACTCTCCCCCACCTCCACCTGGCTCCTCAACAGGGAAGTTTTACAGGAGTGCAGCTGGCCACGAGAATCAGTAGCTGTGCTGCTAGCAGGGCTGACTTGATTTCCAACAATCAAAGAAAACTACTGCCCGGTGGCATTAGCAACAAAATCTAATAGGGAGATCTTGGAGATGAGACAGTTGTAGAAGGGCTAGGTAATTTCTCCAGGCATCCTGGGCTGATGGGAACTAAGCACATGTTCAGGGGAGGTACAAGAAGGCCTGATGAAAAGTAAAAGCTGATGACAACTTGAACATTAACTGAAATTTGGATGTGCTCCCAACCCACACACACATCCATGAACAAATGAGGGAAGGCTTAGAGGCCTGAGGTATATAAGCACAACCTCTGTCCAATCATTGGCTAACCAGCAAGGTATGCAGATAGAGCTGGTGACCCCGTGGAAGTCAGGCAAAAACATGAAAATAAGAATGAAAGACAAAATAGAGACATGAGTGAGGGCTTCCCTGGTGGCGCAGTGGTTGAGAGTCCGCCTGCTGATGCAGGGGATATGGGTTCGTGCCCCAGTCCGGGAAGATCCCACATGCCGCCAAGCAGCTGGGCCCGTGAGCCATGGCCGCTGAGCCTGTGCTTCTGGAGCCTGTGCTCCGCAACGGGAGAGGCCACAACAGTGAGAGGCCACAACAGTGAGAGGCCCGCGTACCGCAAAAAAAAAAAAAAAATAGAGACATGAATGGCCACACTTACAGAGTAGGCAAATTCTGCAGGTAAAACCTAGGAAAGCTACTAAAACAAACAAACAAAAACAACAGCAACAATAACAAAGAGACAACCCTTAGGGAAAAATATAGGAATCCAGAATTGCTACAATATATTATCTAAATTGTCTAGTTTTCAAATAAATTTATGAGACAGGCAAAGAAACAGAAAAGATACACACAAAGGGAAAAAAATCTATTAATAAAAACTGACTCTGAGTGGGCCTGGTTATCAGACTTACATAGAATTCAAAGTAGCTATTATAAATATGTTTGAAGAATTAAAGAAAACTATATTTAAAGAGTTAAAAGGGGAAAATTATGATAATGACTCTGCAAATAGGTAATCTCAATCAAAGAACACAAACTATAAAAAGAACCAAATAAAAAATTGGAGTTGGAAAGTACAATACAGAAATAAAAAATTCACTAGATGGGTTCAACAGTAGATACGAGATGGCAATAAAAAGAATTAATGGTTTTGAAGATATGTTAATAAAAATTATTCAATCTGAAGGGAAAAAAAAAAATGAAGAAAATAGAACGAAGCCTCAGAGACCTCTGGGACAATACCAAGCATACCAGCATACCCGTAGTAGGAGTCTGAGAAGGAAAGGAGAGAGAAAGGGGCAGGCAAAATGTTTGAAGAAATACTGGCTGAAAAGTTCTAAACTTTGATGAAAAGCATTTAAGCTACAGATACAAGCAGCTCAACAAACCCTAAGTAGAAACACAAAAATCCACACCTAGACACATCATAGTCAAATGGCCAAAAGCCAAAAACAGGAGAAAATCTTAAAAGTAGCAAGAGAGCAAGAACTCATCACATAAAGAGGAGTAAGAGTACAATAATGGCTGGCTTCTCATAGCAGCAGAAAGACATATTCAAGTCCTCGGAAAAAAAAAAACCCTAGAACTGTCAATCAAGAATTCTATATCCAGCAAAACTGTCCTTCAAAAATGAAGGTAATGTAAATACATTCTCAAGGAACAGACTGAGAGAATTCCTTGTTAGTTGACTTGCCTATATGATATACTAAAGGAAGTCCTTCAGGCAATAATATCAGAGGGTATTATTGAGATACCAGAGGGTAACTCAAATCCACAGGAAAAAATAAAAAGCATCATAAATGGTAAACATAAAAAGTGAGCTAAGTATATTTTCTTCTCTTAATTACTTTAATAGACATAGGATTATATAAGCAAAAATTATAATACTGTAGTGTTGGGTTTATAACATACATAAATGTAATATACATGACAATAATAGCACAAAGGAAGGGAGGGGATAAAACTATATGGAACAAAGTTACTGTATGTTAGCCAAATTAAGTCAGTACTAACTTGTGTTCCTGCCATTAGAATGTTAGTAAAGGTATTGTTTTTGAGAGCATTTAGAACTCAAAAGGTCCTTCTTGTTGTTAAATAAATCCTTTAAGTATGTTATTAATCAAAGTTAGCCTTGTGACTTGAGCCAATACTATTTTTTTCAGTCACATTCAATGAACTTATCCTGTAAGCCAAGCAATTTGTATTCAGACAAAGTAAGGTAGAGAATTTACAAATAATTTGAGGCATTTGATCAGTGTAGACAATCTGGATAATATTCTTCAAAAGCCTTTTTTCTGCAATGGAGATTTTTTAAGGTTTACACTTATCAGGAAGGATTATCTGCATTTTCTACTTTCTCCTTCAGACAGCCAGAATCAGAGATAAAAGCATCTTTACTTGGTTTAGGAATTATGTGTTGGAGTTAAAAAAATCTAAAATCCTACACCTTATTTGTTTAACATACCATTCTCAGAAATGGAAGAACATCAAAACTGTCAGGATCTCTTTAGTGACATTTTTTAGATCAATTCAGAAGGTAAATTTGTGTGAAAGTGCTACCATCTGCTGTCAGTACTAATGAACTGATGCAAATCTGCGCTGGGAAAAATGTCAGTGTGTAAATGCAGGCAGCCAATGAACTGTGTTAGGCTTACAACTCAATAAACACTTCTACTGGAACAAAGTTCTGCTAAATGGTTTTCCGTGAAAGTAGAAATGATGGGTCAGATTTCTATCTCTGTAACTCCAGAGGAGTTAGAGTGGCACATTCTCTTATGAAATTTAATTTAGCACAATCTCTTATGAAATTTAATTTAGCAATGGTTAAATGTCTCATAAAATAAGTCTGACATGAATACTGTGAATTGGTTTCAGAACTATTAGATATGACTATCATAAGGAAATGATAATACTGCACCTTCATTCTTACATCTAATAAATATGATGAGTTACTTGGTTCATTTCTTAATTTTCTTGGCTCTCCAGGATGGCACAAATATAATTTCACGTGCTAAGCTTTCATCCAGTTTCACATTCCAGACTGATCAAATTTGCCTTCCACTCGGGGCACATTTCTTAGAAATGGAGAAGGGTATCTCCCTCATCCTGCCTCCTCAGGCTAGGGAAGGAAAATGGCCACTGAGCACCTACAGTATCAGGCATTGTACTAAGAGCTTTGCAGGGGTCCCCTTTCCCAATAACTCTTTGAGATAGGCTTTATTATTGCCACTTTGGAGAACAAGTTCCAAGAGATTATGCCTTACAGTCATCCAAGTGAGCATCCAAAGTGCATGCTCATACACCGTACCTCCTCATCCCATTGACCAGAGCTGGTGTCAAGGATCGTCCCTGGTTTTAATCCTCTCCAGTCCACTTTTAAAAAAATCTATTTTTTCAAATTTCATATTAATGTATTTTCATAAAAATTATAAGAGTAATACATGGAGAGTTCAGAAAATACAGAAAAGAACAATGAATAAAAACAGAATTATCTAAAACTGCCCAACTCAGATTTATTCCGTTTGGTGAATTCCCTTTCAGATATTTTATACACGTTTATAGTTTTCTGTTGCTTTTTATTCACTGAATAGATATTTATCGAGTGCCTACTATGTGCCAGTCCCATCATATGTGTCTTTTGTCAATCAGTTCTTTGTCTTCTGTTTTACTAATTTATGCACTTACTTTTATTATTTCCTTTCATATAATTTGTTTGGGTTTCTTATTCATTTATATTAGTTCTTTAGTATCTTTTGAGGATATTGATTCTTTTCATTCATTCAACCACCATTGTGAGCCATGCACTGGGTCAAATGTTAGTAATACAATGGTACATAAACAGATTACCCTTGCTCTCATAAAAGTTGCTGAAACAGTCAAAACATTTTTTATTTCCAGATTATTTGTCATTAAATTCTTTTCATGATGATTTAGATATGAAATGTATTATTAAATAATTAAATCAATAATTTTTCTCCTTTGTTTTTTCTTTTATCACTTTTATGTTTTAAAAATCCTCTTCATAAGTCAGAAAGAGAAAAACAAATATCATATATTAACACATATATGTGGAATCTAGAAAAATGGTACAGATGAACCTATTTGCAGGGCAGGAATAGAAACGCAGACATAGAGAACGGATGTGTGGATACAGGGTTGGAAGGGGAGGGTGGGCTGAATTGGGAGATTAGGTTTGACATAAATATACTACCATGTGTAAAATAGGTAGTGGGAACCTGCTATATAGCACAGGGAGCTCAGCTCGGTGCTCTGTGATGACCTACATGGGTGGGATGGGGGGAGGGAGATCCAAGAAGGAGGAGATAAATGTATTCATATAGCTGATTCACTTCACTGTACAGCAGAAACTAACACAACATTGTAAAAGCAACTATACTCCAATTAAAAAAAATCCTCGGCAACTATACTCCAATTAAAAAAAAATCCTCTTCAGAATCAGAAAACCAGATATTTACCTATATTTATGTACAGTTTATCATGACACTTCTTGCTGTTCCCCGAACACAATGCTTTTTCTTACCTCCAGACCTTTGAACATGCAGTTCTCTCTGCCGGGAACACCCTCCCCCCCACCCCCACCTACTAATGTCCTTTTCTTCCCTACAGATCTCAGCTTTCTTTTACCCCAACCCTGTATCAGGTGCCCTCCCTCTGTGTTCCCACTGCAACCATGCTTAAGCCTACTGCTTAATTCCTCACTGTTCTGTATAGGAGATTGACTGTTTACAGGAATCCCCCTCTACTATAATTTCTTGAGGGCAGAAGAAATATTATGATTACTATTTTAATCTCAGCATCCAGGACAGTGCCTTTCATCTAGTAGGCACTCGACAATAATTTGTGGAATTACTGCATAGAAAAAGACATCCTACTATGCCAAAGTAAATTATTACTGGCACATGCAGCCTGTTCCATAAAGGGGAATATTTGTGCAGGAATCACCAATGGCCTCCACGAAAGAGACCAAAACATTCTCTCTCCTTGGCACAAAACCAGGGGCAGCACCTCCTGTACATTTATAAGAGTCCCCAGATAAGAAATTCAATATCTGTTTTCTGAAATATTTCCTCCAAAGTGTACCTAAGAACAAAGGAGAGTTTGAGGGTATGGTTAGGAATAACTCTCTATGTAAAAAACATATGTCAACTCTACAATATATTCTAAAATCTACTGGTTTCTACATAAAAATAATATCCTTCATTATCATTTTAAAAAACTGATGCAAGATTCATATTTTAGTTCTGTGAATTAGCCTTCCCTCTGCCATGCCACCATATTCCCCTAAGGTTTGTTACTCAGACTTAGAAGCAGATCAGATACTACTAAAATATGTAATAAGCTCATGCCTTTCTACTTAACTCACTCCTTCATTACTTCATGCAATTTTTGCTCGTGCATTCAGTAAACAGCACTGAATACCTAATGTGGGTAAGACTCTATGCTAAACATTCGTCCATCTAGCCATCCACCTCCCCACTCATTTATTCAATGAATATTTATGGAGCCTGTTCTATGTACCAGGCACTGTTGTAGGCACTGGAAATATAAGTACACTCAAGACAGAAGCAAAATCTGCTCTCACAGAGGTTACTTTTAGTTTGAAGTACTAGAAAGATATAAAACAACATCCTATTATCTCAACTCCTGAGGTTTACAGTCAGTTACATGCCCAGGACTGAAAGTACCAGATTGTACCTCAAGGGCAGAGAGTTCCAAAGGTAAAGTAAGTTTGTCACTACTCACTTCCCTTTCCTTAGGATTTCTAAAAAGAATGGAAAAGCAGATCCCCAGGGAGAATAGCAGTGTCACCTGGTCTAATGATGGGAGATGAATAATAGGACTTGTGACCAGTAACAAGAAAAGCTGGCAAGAGAGACGCCCTCAGTGGGAGGGATTTTTTTTTTTTCCATCATTTGGAAAGAAGGCATGGGGAGGCTTCACACTCCACAGAAAACTGTGTAGGTGATCAGAGTGGCACTACCATAGAATGAGATGCTCCCCACTGTAGGATGGAGGGTTTCCTAAGGAAGACATATAAGTACCTGAGGCCATAGAGGAGCTCACCAGTAAACTAAAGGAAAACCGCGATGCAGAGGTGGCCAAGCCTGAGACACCACACACGGAAAGAAGGCTTGTTCCCTGGAATGATACTCATGGTATCCAGGTATAATGATATCCTGATGCCTGGAACTCAACTCCTATTTTTACCCAGCAGAGCTAATGCTTATTGTAGTTGTGAGATTCCTATAATGCTATGCTGAGTGCTCTGCAATGGGAAACACCAAACTGAACACAGGGTGTATAAATTTCCATGAGCTGAGAGCGACCTTGAGTCAAATGAAATATGTCATCTCCTCTCCTCATTTCTCCCCATGCTCCCGTTAGGACAGCTGCAATGCAAGGATTACAAAAATCACTATAATACACAACATTTAAAAGGCACAAACCCAGGAATATAGGAACTCAGAGAAAGAAAAGGTCAGTTTTGTCTGGGAGGAGGGGCAAGTAGCAAAGATTTCCTGAAGATGTGGCTTTTAACCTGGTCCAAACCCTAAAGGATGGGCAGGATTTGGAGCAGGGGAAGAGTGTGGCAGTAGAATTGAAGACAGAAAGAGGCTACTCTAAGTTTAATGGGAAGGGAGTTAAGTGAGAGGCACAGAGACTCCCATCTTTTGAGTAAGACTAACAAGTTTGGTAAACTGAAGAAGAAAAAAAATGTCTTTTTTTTTTTGTTTGTTTGTTCTGTTTTTTTGGTGTGTTGTTAAATGATTGAGGCAATCCCTGTAAATTCCAAAATATTTGCTGGAAATAATCAACACCTACACAAGACAAAAAAAGGTTTGAAGTTCAAGCAATCCTCTCTTATAGTTTTGAAAAAAAGACAGGGAAAAAGGGGGGAAAGAAGATATACCCTGGTACACATTTTTACCCCTAATAAGTGCATGAGGATATAGTTAGAAAGACAGTGAGAAAATATTTAAGAAAAAAAATATGTGGAAAGAAATGAAAGTCATGCCCAAGTACTCAGAAAGGTCCCCAAGCTATGCTTTGCTCTAGCTGTACCTGTTGACATTTTGTGGCCAGTTAACTGAGAATAAAATTCTAGTGGTGTTTGGAAAGATGGATTTAAAAAAAAATAGTTCCTCAAATTCATATGTTGCACAGAAGCCACTAGGCTTCCTAGAATTTTTATTAAAAATTACAGACACCAGAGCAATAGTCCTCAGATACGACCTCTTCTGCTAACAAAAACTTTCTTTTCATGGCTCCAGAGGGAGTCCAGAAACTAATTTTCCCACCCCTGCATAAATCTACAAAGGGCTCCCTCCTTGGGCTGCTGACAGTCCCAACTGCGACTCCTGGATTAGAGAGCAGAGTTTCAATATATTTATAGAGTCTATATGGGTTGTTGCTTTAAGCAACACCATTAATATGCCAGAACTCTGCATTCTCAAACTTATTCACTTATCAATTTGTTGTACATAATTTAATCTTTCTGTATTTTGATATGCAAAATGGAAATAGCACTGCTGATACTTCACAGGGTGAAAGGAGATAACCAACAAGACGATTATAAAGCTTGCTGGGGGAAAAAAGAGCTTATGTAAATGTCTATTAATTAAACAGGAATGGCTGCACAACTAGGTCAGGCATGATGATAAGACGGAACAACCCACCCCAGCCATGAGCATCAAAAGGAAGAAATGAGCATTTAATGCTAATAGCACTTGTTGGTTGCATTTTATAAAGAATATTAAATTGTAATATTCTGTAACATAACATGGAATAGCATATTTCAGACCATCCTCAAAGAATTCTTTGATAGAACATAAACTTATTAGAGAGAACAGCCAAAAACAAAAACAAAAACACAAGCCAATTACTAATGAAGAACTTGCAAAAAGCTAATCAAAGCTCTCATCCAGAGAAAATGAGAAAATCTGAGCTCAGAATGATTTTGTATATTGATGAGATTTTATACAGCACCACAGAAAGAAAAATAAAGCAGCTTTAAATGAAGACAAAAAGGACTAAGTCTCTGTTAAAAAGCCTTGTTATGGTCCATATCAATGTTTTTACTAAAATGTTCTGTTCGGGTGGAAACATCCATTTAAAAAAAATACCTGATGGGTGGTGTTGGCAGTAGAGGACACACTCGCTTTCCTGTCTCTCTGGTCAAATCCCTGAGTTGTGGGAGGGTCACAAAGAAGAACCTTCATTCAGCCTCCACCCATTTTATACAAATCTGCTCAGAGAGGTGGCTTATCCACCTCTCTGGCACTCAGAAATTATGCAGTCAAGACTCATGTCCAGATTCAAGAATAGAACTTAGTCTTTCTCTACCAACACCAAGCCTACTGAGACTAAATGTGGCACTTGAGCATGAAACAACTTGCAGGCATTACATTTATTCTATTTTTGTATTAAAGGAAAACAATGGGGAGCTTGTGCTTTCCAAGCATTAAGTCTTCTTTTTTTTTTTCTTCCCTTCCACTACATTACATAACGGTGACAATTTTTGGCTCACTAAGTTTATTTCTGGGATGCTCACTAAAACAGTGACAACCACTTTAGATTATATTGGGGTATAATAAAGTGGTGAATCAGCAATCAGACAAGTCAAGGATTTTCAAGAACAAACTCACAAAACAGCCTAATTTATTGGTAACCAGATATTAATGTCTAGCAACTATCACATAGGAAGATGTTTTATGAGCAACACAAAATAAAATAGCAGTCTGTTAGTATAATTACTTTTTTAGGATGATGGCAAATAGAATTTTTAAGTAACAGAAAAACATACAGATTAATCTTTAAGATGATTTTTTAAAATACCACAATGCTTCTCTTTATGTAAATATAATCAATATAAATTTCTAACAAAACACCCCAGTTTACAGCTAACAGGCATTTCCTTCCTGACTCTTACCCAGTTTTGATAATTAAAATATTCTTTTTATTCCCAGAAGCAGATTCCTAGTGATTTCTTTAAGTTAAAATCAGTTTTTCTCTTTAGAAGTGCTCTAGAAAGAGACTATGAAGAAAATTCCTAAGGATGTGATAAACCCATTATAAAATCTGTTACTCATCTAATAATGAAAAATGTTAGGTAAAGATTGGACCTGTAAAAATTTAGCTACAATGAGATACTCCCCCAGTTTTTAGACTACTAGTCATTTGAAACCAGGAAACAAAAACAATGCTACTAATAGGCTACAGTATTAAGAAATCATATTCTTCTATATAAAAATATAATCATGGATTTTTTTCAAGCAATAATTATATCCTGGTATTTTGCAAACAAATGTTAGAAAGAGGAATAAACTGATACATAAGGGCAAGAATGGCAGTTTATTATATTTAAAGATATTTTATTAAATTGTAAGCAACTTAATAATGTCAGGATTAAAAAAATGTACACTCTAATCCTATTACCTGACCAAACATTTCTCCATAGTAACTTCTGTCAGAATCCTAAAAACTGATTTTTATACTTTGGATCTAGTTCTGTATTTTCTAGACAAGAAAGTCTAGGACACAAGAAAGAATCTAAAGTCGAAAAAGAAAATCAGTAGCAGCAAATACAGAGGCTTTCCACATGAACTCAGGAGTGAACCCTGATTTAAAGGCTGACCTCTGAGCTCACCATTATTATTTTTTTTAACTTTTGAATTTTATTTTTATACAGCAGGTTCTTATTAGTCATCAATTTTATATACGTCAGTGTATACATGTCAATCCCAATCTCCCAATTCATCACACACACCCCACCCCCCACCACTTTCCCCCCTTGGTGTCCATACGTTTGTTCTCTACATCTGTCTCTATTTCTGCCCTGCATCTGTACCATTTTTCTAGATTCCACATATATGCATTAATATACGATATTTGTTTTTCTCTTTCTGACATACTACACTCTGTATGACAGTCTCTAGATTCATCCACGTCTCTACAAATGACCCAATTTCGTTCCTTTTTATGGCTGAGTAATATTCCATTGTATATATGTACCACAACTTCTTTATCCATTTGTCTGTCGATGGGCATTTAGGTTGCTTCCATGACCTGGCTATTGTAAACAGTGCTGCAATGAACATTGGGGTGCATGTGTCTTTTTGAATCATGGTTTTCTCGGAGCATATGCCCAGGAGTGGGATTGCTGGGTCATATGGTAATTCTGTATTTAGTTTTCTAAGGAACCTCCATACTATTCTCCATAGTGGCTGTATCAATTTACATTCCCACCAACAGTACAACAGAGTTCCCTTTTCTCCACACCCTTTCCAGCATTTGCTGTTTGTAGATTTTCTGATGATGCCCATTCTAACTGGTGTGAGGTGATACCTCATTGTAGTTTTGATTTGCATTTCTCTAATAATTAGAGATGTTGAGCAGCTTTTCATGTGCTTCTTGGCCATCTGTATGTCTTCTTTGGAGAAATGCCTATTTAGGTCTTCTGCCCATTTTTTGATTGGGTTGTTTGTTTGTTTGTTTGTTTGCGGTATGTGGACCTCTCACTGTTGTGGCCTCTCTCGTTGCAGAGCACAGGTTCCGGATGCACAGGCTCAGCAGCCATGGCTCACGGGCCCAGCCCCTCTGCGGCATGTGGGATCCTCCCAGACTGGGGCATGAACCCAGGTCCCCTGCATTGGCAGGCAGACTCTCAACCACTGCGCCAGCAGGGAAG
>NC_041221.1:82777047-82777672 GCF_002837175.3 Physeter macrocephalus | reverse complement strand
CCATTTTGAGTTTATTTTTGTGTATGGTGTTAGGGAGTGTTCAAATTTCATTCTTTTACATGCAGCTGTCCAGTATTCCCAGCATTTCCGTTTTCATTTCTAGTTTTATTGAAGAAACTGTCTTTTCTCCATTGTATATCCTTGCCTCCTTTGTCATAGATTAGTTGACCATAGGTGCATGGGTTTATCTCTGGGCTTTCTATCCTGTTCCATTGATCTATATTTCTGTTTTTGTGCCAGTACTATACTGTCTTGATTACTGTAGCTTGGTAGTATAGTCTGAAGTCAGGGAGTCTGATTCCTCCAGCTCTGTTTTTTTCCCTCAAGACTGCTTTGGCTATTCGGGGACTTTTGTACGTCCATACAAATTTTAAGGTATTTTTGTTCTAGTTCTGTAAAAAATGCCATTGGTAATTTGATAGAGATTGCATTGAATCTGTAGATTGCTTTGGGTAGTATAGTCATTTTCACAAAATTGATTCTTCCAATCCAAGAGCATGGTATATCTCTCCATCTGTTGGTATCATCTTTAATTTCTTTCATCAGTGTCTTATAGTTTTCTGCATACAGGTCTTTTGTCTCCCTAGGTAGGTTTATTCCTAGGTATTTTATTCTTTTTGTTGCA
>NC_041221.1:82750568-82776772 GCF_002837175.3 Physeter macrocephalus | reverse complement strand
GTGTATGATCCTTTTAATGTCCTGTTGGATTCTGTTTGCTAGTACTTTGTTGAGGATTTTTGCATCTATGTTCATCAGTGATACTGGTCTATAATTTTCTTTTTTGGCAGTATCTTTGCCTGGTTTTGGTATCAGGGTGATGGTGGCCTCATAGAACGAGTTTGGGAGTGTTCCTTCCTCTGCAATTTTTTGGAAGAGTTTGAGAAGGATGGGTGTTAGCTCTTCTCTAAATGTTTGATACAATTCACCTGTGAAGCCATCTGGTCCTGGAATTTTGTTTGTTGGAAGATTTTAAATCACAGTTTCAATTTCAGTGCTTGTGATTGGTCTGTTCTTATTTTCTATTTCTTCCTGGTTCAGTCGTGTAGGGTTATACCTTTTTAAGAATTTGTCCATTTCTTCCAGGTTGTCCACTTTATTGGCATAGAGTTGCTTGTAGTAGTCTCTTAGGATGCTTTGTATTTCTGCAGTGTCTGTTGTTAACTTCTCCTTTTTCATTTCTAATTTTATTGATTTGAGTCCTCTCTCTTTTTCTTGATGAGTCTGGCTAATGGTTTGTCAAGTTTGTTTATCTTCTCAATGAACCAGCTTTTCATTTTATTGATCTTTGCTATTGTTTTCTTTGTTTCTATTTCATTTATTTATGCTCTGATCTTTATGATTTCTTTCCTTCTATTAACTTTGGGTTTTGTCTGTTCTTCTTTCTCTAGTTCCCTTAGGTGTAAGGTTAGATTGTTTGAGATTTTTCTTGTTTCTTGATGTAGGCTTGTGTTGCTGTAAACTTCCGTCTTAGAACTGCTTTTGCTGCATCCCATAGGTTTTGGATCATCGTGTTTTCATTGTCATTTGTCTCTAGGTATTTTTTGATTTCCTCTTTGATTTCTTCAATGATCTCTTGGTTATTTGGTAACGTATTGTTTAGCCTCCATGTGTTGGTGTTTTTTACGTTTTTTTCCCTGTAATTGATTTCTAATCTCATAGCATGTGGTCAGAAAAGATGCTTGATATGATTTCAATGTTCTTAAATTTACTGAGGCTTGATTTGTGACCCAAGATGTGATCTATCCTGGAGAATGTTCCAATGTTGCACTTGAGAAGAAAGCATAATCTGCTGTTTTTGGATGGAATGTCCTAAAAATATCAATTAAGTCTATCTGGTCTATTATGTCATTTAAACCTTGTGTTTCCTTATTAATTTTATGTTTGGATGATCTGTCCATTGGTGTGAGGTGTTAAAGTCCCCCAACATTATTGTGTCACTGTCAATTTCAATTTTATAGCTGTTAGCAGTTGCCTTATGTATTGAGGTGCTCCTATGTTGGGTGCATATATACTTATAATTGTATCTTCTTCTTGGATTGATCCCTTGATCATTATGTAGTGCCCTTCCTTGTCTCTTTTAACATTCTTTATTTTAAAGTCTATTTTATCTGACATGAGTATTGCTACTCCAGCTTCCTTTTGATTTCCATTTGCATGGAGTATCTTTTTCCATCCCCTCACTTTCAGTCTGTATGTGTCCCTAGATCTGAAGTGGGTCTCTTGTAGACAGCATATACATGGGTCTTGTTTTTGTATCCATTCAGCAAGCCTGTGTCTTTTGGTTGGAGCATTTAATCCTTTCATGTTTAAGGTAATTATCTATATGCATATTCCTATTACCATTTTCATAATTGTTATGGGTTTGTTTTTGTAGGGCCTTTTCTTCTCTTGTGTTTCCCACTTAGAGAAGTTCCTTCAGCATTTGTTGCAGAGCTGGTTTGGTGGTGTTGAATTCTCTTAGTCTTTGCTTGTCTGTAAAGCTTTTGATTTCTCCATTGAATCTGAATGCCAAATTTGCCAGGTAGAATAATCTTGGTTGTAGATTCTTCCCTTTCATCACTTAAATATATCATGCCAATCCCTTCTGGCTTGTAGAGTTTCTGCTGAGAAATTAGCTTTTAACCTTATGGGAGTTCCCTTGTATGTTATTTGTTGTTTTTCCCTTGTTGCTTTCAATAATTTTTCAGACAAAGACGTCACAAAGAAAGAAAACTACAGGCCAATATCACTGATGAACATAGATGCAAAAATCCTCAACAAAATACTAGCAAACAGAATCCAACAGCACATTAAAAGGATCATACACCATGATCAAGTGGGGTTTATCCCAGGAATGCAAGGATTCTTCAATATACACAAATCAATCAACATGATACACCATATCAACAAACTGAAGGAGAAAAACCATATGATCATCTCAATAGATGCAGAGAAAGCTTTTGACAAAATTCAACACCCATTTATGATAAAAACCCTGCAAAAAGTAGGCATAGAGGGAACTTTCTTGTTCTTTAATTCTTCTAGGTCTTTGCTAAACATTTCTTGCATCTTCTTGATCTTTGCCTCCATTCTTTTTTGAGGTCCTGTATCACCTTCACTATCATTATTCTGAATTCTTTTTCTGGAAGGGTGCCATCTCCACTTCATTTAGTTGTCTTTCTGTGATTTCATCTTGTTCCTTCATCTGGTACATAACCCTCTGCCTTTTCATCTTGTCTATCTTTCTGTGAATGTAGTTTTTTTTCCAAAGCCTGCAGGATTGTAGTTCTTCTTGCTTCTGCTGTCTGCCCTCTGGTTCTGTGAATGTGGTTTTTTTTCCACAGCCTGCAGGATTGTAGTTCTTCTTGCTTCTGCTGTCTGCCCTCTGGTGAATGAGGCTATCTGAGCTCACCATTATTTTCTCCCCATCGCCCTTTAGACCAGCAAAGTCAATAAATCTCATGATTGCTTCAGACTAGGTCATCCTTGAGTTCTTTTTTTCCTTCCTCTTAAAGGTTGATTTCTTTCCAATTTTATTCATATCTACCTACCCACCTATCTATCTTTCATAGTTATGTACACAGTGAATACATAATTTTATGATTCAATTTTCCTTTTACCTCTTTACATTATTTCATATATGCTTTCCTATATTTTGCATAATCCTCATAATTTTCTTTTTAGCTACATAACATTTCATCTGGCTAATATATCATAATAGATATTCCACTGTGAGACATTTAGATTATTTTCCAGGTTTATATTGTTATAAATTGTGTGTGTGTGTGTGTGTGTGTGTGTGTGTGTATAATAAAGTTTCAAGAATGAGTAGAAACATTGGGGATATTTACATGGCTGTTAATCTATATTATCACTTTTCCCTCCATAATGATTAAACTAATTTATATTGCCACCAATGCAAACTGCTTGACTACTCCCTCACTGCTTCAAGTAGCACTGTCAATGTTACAAATTAAAACATCCTGTAAAATATTTCACAAAAACATCACACAGACTCTACAAAGACTCTAAGCAACTAGCTTAGGCTTCATACCACTTTTGACTTGGCCATAGGATGCAACCCTTGGGAATTACTGACTTGATTCAGGAGAACATATGGAAGAAGGCTTAGGGCTCAGGATGGGGTTGAGTAACTCTCTTGAAAGTTTGTAAACACGTCATGTCCCTGGATGCTGTTTTTCCAGCTTGGCTGAGGGAGGGTCAGCAACTTTTGAGGAATGGTATGCCAACGCCCAAGCTCTCAGAGCAGGCTTGCATTATCTGACCTGAGTCTCCAACAAGCTGGTACTTGGGTCTCGGAGGGTCTGGAAAATAGGCCAGCACAAATCACATTAACTAAAGTTTATGCTCTCCTCAGATTCTGTGCCATTTGGTATAAATATGGCTACAGTATTATCATATCACTCATCTAAGAAGCTCTACTTTCCCTGGCAAGGGTCTGGAAAATAATGTTAAGTGAGAAAACCAGCTCACAAAATTGTATATTCATTATGGTTACAACTATGGATATGTTGACTTGAAACTTGCCCAGGAAGAAAATGGCATTTAAACTTTCATTTTGAGGTATGGCCGAAATAAGAATGAAAACTAAAATCGTGCACATCAAACTGATACAAATACAATTGGCAGTAAACACACCTGAGGGCATACACAGTTTCTTCAACACTTATTTTTTTTTACATAGGAAATAGCCCATTTGTAGCAAGTCCCTCATAAGGGGGCCATTCATTCTTTCCTGTCCGAGCTGGTGCTCCTCCAGTAGCAGTAACAGGTGCCTTTTCCAGCATGAAGTAAAGTTCTCAGAGCTTCCATCCAGCAGTACAGCCTCCCCATTTCTGCCTCAACAGGATCCACTCCGAGAGGGCACCTTCCATAAGCAGATCAAATGACAAATCTACCTCCCTCTTCAAAGGTAAGGCTCTCTCCCAGACATTACTAATTAACTTGGGAGCACACATGTAGTCTTCACACTGACCTAATTAGTGAAGCACCAGAGATACTCAGCCAAATTAGTCTACACAGAGTCAAATCGACTTTCTGCCCGAGGACTCTCAAAATTCTAGAATTTTACTTAGTTTCCAAATTTGATAAGGAAGGTATTATTCTTAATATCTATATTCTTAATATCTAGTACTCAGAAAACATAAATTATGAAGTTAATTTTATATTTCTACTTTCACTTACACCATTACTCCGATTTATAGTGTTTTATTACAATGTCTGAATGTTTTTGCTTGCACATACCTATATTTTAAAAATATGTATCTACAAACCCCAAGGCAAAAAAAAAAAAAACCCAAGGCACATAGTTGACCTCTAAAATTTTTCATTAAATAGTTGCAAAGGATGTAATTTCCAGGGTATTGTAAATATGAACAATTTTAAAAACATTCTGTTTTACTTAAACATACAATTTTAAATAATACTATTGTCACTCTCTTAAATGCACTCAATCAAAAATAAATGCCCCAGTGTTATGATCTCCACCATCATTCATTTTAAAAATATATGAACAATTGGATGTTTTATATTTTTCTCCTTGAATTCATCTCCATTCTGCTTCTCTCAAAGAACTTTATCCTAATGTATATTTCATGGTTAAAAGCTTTTTATTGATCACATTCTTGTAAACAAAAAATATATATACATAAAGGAGTTTATTTTCTAAAATTTCCTGTGACCATTTTGCTCTAGGTATTAACTAAGATGTGTGATTGAGCTGTCATTATAATTATTAGTAGTACTCAGTTGAGCAAAACAATATATTATAAAATTAGATAAATAAACATGTAAAGTGAAATATTTTTGGAAATCATGGGCTAATAGCATCATTTAGTTTGTACTGCAGGTCATACTTCTTTCACACATGCTTGAATTCACTTAATCCTCACAACACCCTATTATTACTATCCCCATTTTGTAGATGCAGAAAGGGAGGTTGAGAAAGCTTAGACTACTCAAGGTCACAGAACCTGTATCCACAACGCTCCCTGGTTCCAGAGCCCAGGCACTTAACCACAATCCTGTACTTCCTGACTCTTAAAAATATGGATTGGGGCCTGGAGAGTAGAGCAATATGCCATGGTAAGGGATAGGGTGGGTGTGATGTATGCCTTTCTCAGTGGAGAAAAGGCAAAAGGGGGATGTGTGGTAGGAAAATCTCTGTAAGGGCCTTTCAGGCAGATGGATTTTATGAGACGGTACATATGGAAGTAGAAGAACTGGATATTAATTCCTTTAAACCTTTCTATACCCACATATCCTTTGGGATGTCTTCATATCACTCAAGGGTACACATACCCCAGTTTGAATGCTATTGGTCCACTCAATCTTTGATACAATAGAAATTAGGGAAGGTTTTGTCAAACATTCAGAATGCTTTAGAAACAAAATTTAATTAAAATTTAAATTATTTTAACCCTTGAATTTTATTTTAAAATGGCAGTCAATTTTGATAATTTGGAAGGACACAAATGCTAAAATATTACAGAAGAATAATAAGCAAAACTATAATCTACATGGTAGGTTTGTAATGATTAGATGTAATGCATGAAAAGAGAGCAGGTCAGTAATAGAGCCATGCATCAAATGCTCCTCTCAAAATCTTTATTTGCATTTCTATTACTGACATCATTTCCTAATAATGAAGTTGCCATGAGAGAAGCTCCATTACTAAGGAATCACTGTTACAGAAACAACGTTATTAAAGCATTGCTATGTACAGGAACTTTTATTAGGATGATACAAGTTATATATCATTGTAATAAAGCTTCCATTATAATCCTAATTGCATAAAGCTGTGTTTGAGTATAGCAGTGCTGGAGCTGTAGGACTTTTAATAAAGTATCAAAATAATGCCTTGGTAATAGGATTGTTTAGAATACTAATACTTCAGGGAAGGCTGAACTGACTAATGGATGATGTTTATGTCACTGATTATACATGCTCTACCAAGAATTAAAAAGAACATAAGTGAAAAGAACCCTCATGTACTTAGTGGCATGCAGTGTGGAAATACATGTGTTGAGGCATACATACCAGGTCTCTTTGATATAACAACTCAGTATGTCCAATTCGCTTACTGACACAAGATAGCAAGTTACCAAATGGACATTTGTAACTGTGATAATTAAGAGGCTTAATGCTCATATCTGTGAAGATCTGGTAATCAAAAAATTAATTATACCCAGCACAATTATATACACCCACAGACATGTACACAGGCACATCTTGGGAATTCCTGTTAGAAGAACCACTGGAGAAAGGTGAGGTTTTGGTGGAGAGAGAAAGAGATAGAGAGAGAGAGAGAATATTTAAATACTATATAGATAATTCACTCTAAGGTGCCACCCTATATAATACATCAACAACACAGTAATCCTTCTGAGTTATAGCTAGAAGTTAGTATCAGACTTAAGTTCACACCAGATAATTTTAGCAGATTCATTCAAATGTTTGTTTTTGCATTTGCTCAAATGGAGTCAAGTATTGGGCTGTTCCCTCTAAAAGCATATCTAATGTTTACCACCAGAGACCGCCAAAGAGCCATCCAATCACCCGGTAGGCACGGAGATGCTCCTCAATATACCTGCTGTGTGGAAAGCGTCAAGGAAGGCACCAGACTGTCGGAAAATGGCTTCGGCATATGCTAAGGCAGCAGAGACCCTGACGAGTGGCTCTGCCACAGCCATATTTGTGTCAGATAATGGGGCCAAGGCCATTTTGGTTTTGAGACCACTTGTGGCAGCTGGACTGACTTGAAATCGGCTTAGAAAGCAAAGTGCTTTGACCTTTGAAGACAGTGTCTCTTCTCCACAGTTCCCACTTGGCCTCTGCCTCCCAGATGTGCTCAACTACAAACAGTTGGGTGGGATTAACTTAGAGCCCAGAAGGTTTATTATCCTTACTGACTCAGGTGATCAAGAGCAAATATGAATCTTCCCCTAATGTGATGGTCCCCAGATCTTTGTATTACCTCAGGGGAAGGTACAAGATGTTGCTTTGTTTGTTTGTTTTACTGTATAGTCAGCTAGAATATGTTATTTTTCAGAATTCTAATATTCTCTCATTAAATATGGTCAACCCAAACTAATTTGCACTGAGACAATGAGGGACTCGTCTATTTCTGAAACACCTACAAAATTTGAAATCTCTTGACTTGGGAGTGTGTGACATTGAGAGAGTGAAAGGGCTTAGTTATCCAACTGGTCAACTAAATGTCTGCAACAACTGAGGCATCCAAAATATTTAGAGACATTTCAACTTCCACGAATTTAACTGTAAATTTGAAATCAGGTAATTTTGAAAGAAACTATCTTAATTTCAGCATTCATATGAGTTGGCAGTTCACGATTCACTAATGACCTTATTTTTAATACATCTTTCCAATCAGGCCTTGCAAGGAAAGTCTAAGCTCTCATTGCGATAGGAATAGAGTTCTTATATGAAAGGTTTTACATCAACATGGTGAAGACTCAAGAGGCTTGAATAAATAAATGTTAACTGATTGATTTCTTTAGAAACTGATTTGAACTTCACTACCTCCCATTTCCCCATCTTCTCCACAAATGTTTTGACATTATCCCCCAAAGAAGAGCTTTCCTTTAAACACCTCCTTTTCCCTCTACCTCCTTGAAGATTGTCAGTCCCACCCATGGGGCTGTCACAGCCACGTCTGTCCCTCCAGCCTGCTGCAGCCTCCCGCCTGGTGTCCTCTGCTCCAGTCTCTCCAGTCTGTCCCTCACCCCGTACAGATACCAGAGTCATCATCCCAATTACCAATTTTATGTCACTCTTGCTCAAAATCATTCCTTATTATCCATTACTTATTAAGTGAAGCTTAATTTGGAGGCAGGGGGCATGAATGTCTTTCAGTATCCATTAAGAACTATGGACCTTAGAACAATGCACAGGTTTTTGCCTATGATTCAAGGGGTTCACATATATCCTGAAGCTTGGGGATTTGCGACCCTTAGGTAAAAAATCCAAACCTATAAAGTTTGAACTGCACGGCCCTCTCTCTACTCAGTTTCCCTGCAAACTGGCATCAAACTATTAATATTTTTCTAGGCTTATCTTCTATCAGGGTACCCTAATCACAGACAAGAGTGAAGGCTTCATTGTTCATATGAACATTCTTCTGCTGTTCATATCCTAGAGACCCACAGTTATCCCGTGTCTTGTCACACCCTAACCTGCTATTGCATATCCTCAAAGGTATGCAATTCCTAGTAACCTGGCTCTTCATGTAGTTTATACTGTCATTAATTGGGTTTGCTCTCTACTCTCAGTATACCTTGTGTTTCCTCATGTCTGTCCTGGTCCCACCTACCTAGAATAATCCTTTCTCTCTCCCTCTCCCTCCCTCCCTCCCTCTCTCCCTCCCTCCCTCCCTCCCTCTCTCTCTCTCTCCCTCTCTCTGTCTCTCTCTCCCCATCTCCATCTCCACTTCCATCTCTATCTCTCTCTTTTCAAGAAGTCTTTCCAGAACCATTTCAGCTTACAATAAACAAACTTTCTTCTTATATCTCTATCAGTGATCTGGTGCTTTTTCATATACTGCCTGCAGCACCTCTTAAGAGTTATCTCACTTTATAACTTATTAATTAATTCTGCTATGTAATCTGTGCATTATCGCCCCATCTTTGGAAAAGGAGACCATGCTATAGATTTCCGCTTCCCGAACAGTGCTGTCTATCACAGTGCCTTTTACACACACCACCACTAAATCTCTATTTGGTGTCTATTGCCGATTGATTGCAAAAGATGATGCCACTGAGATGATGAAACTTATCTCTAATTTTCAGGGGTGGTCCAGAGAAATTTCAGAGAATCTTTCTCTGCTTGGGGATTGATAATATGACCAAAGTGATGCACAACTTAAGCAAACCAACCCAACCACTGTTATTCATCATTCTGACTGTGAGACACCTGTGTGCAGTCATTGGCATGTGGACAATACATAATAAGGTTGTTTATATTCCAAATAATAATTTGCTTTTGCCATCTACATACGGCAGAGATTAGATGCATTCTTATCTGACCTAACCTTCATGTTAATACGTGAATTGAAATCTTTGAAGGCAACAAAGGGCATCTTAAAACAAACAAACAAACAAATTAAAAAAATAGCTGACGATAATGGTATACATGTGCCGGCTTGTTTGGTGCTATTAGTCACCGTAAACGTATTTGCTATCTGTCTGCATCTATAACTCTCACCATCACTTCCTTGCAGAGTAAACAATGATGCTTATAAACTTCCACACACAGACTGTCTTTGCAGTATTTTCTAACCTACCAATGTGCTCACCAGACTCAAATGCTTTGTTAAAACCAAGTAGATGGCATACAAATTACAAGGCTATTCTTTGGACTGTATCAGAGATGGGGTGACAGAATTTCTTAAGCATGATACTTGTTTTCTTAGAAACCTGAAAGAACAACATGTCCTGATTGTTATCCTGGCATGTCCATTTCCACTCATCCCTATGCAACCTCGCAGTTGATATGCTTTGAAATTCTGAAGAATATCTTCGACCTCCCAGAGCCTGGGGTAATCTCCACGTGGGTCGCTATTTACCCCAGTGACAGAGTTCCATAAAGTGATAATCACTACCAGATCCATCCACCCCATGATGACTGTTGGATGGCAAAATAACATGAATTTATTTCTACTTAAGTATAGTGATATTTGTTATTTGAGCTTATGTCTCATACTAGCCACGTAGTAAGGTTAATTTTGAATTTGGTGAATGAATTCATAGAGACTATGTTTATCATCAACTTGAGATAAGATCATTAATAACAATAGCTAATATTTATTGTGTGATTGCATACTATCTATTGCTACAATCTATTCTAAACATTTTATATTTATTATTTTATTTAATCCATGTAACAACTCCATGAAGTATGTACAACTATTGCCATCATTTTACAGATGGGGAAACTGAGGCACAAAGAGAATTATTACCTGGCTCCAGGCTTCACAACTGGTTTTGAAAAGCCAGCATTTGAATCTAAGCAGTTTGGCACTAAATCAAATATTTTTAATCACTGTGTTATACTACTTTTATTTTGTTCCATTCTTTTTTTATTTCCAATTTTAATGATATAAGTGATGTATGGCACTGTATAAGTTTAAGGTGTACAACATAATGATTTGACTTCCATATATTGTGAAATGATTACCATAATAAGTTTAGTTAACATCCATCATCTCATATAGATACAAAAAAAAAAACAAAAACAAAACAATTTTTTTCCTTGTGATAAGAACTCTATTTAGTTCCATTCTTAAATTGGGAAGTTGATGCATCACTAACTACATCCTGTCTTGCCATGTCAGAGGAAAAATAGTATCAGATATTTATCATGACTCCATATGCAGTTGACTGTTGAACAATGTGGGTTTGAACTGCATGGGTCCAGTTACACACAGATATTGTTCGATAGTAAATACTGTTACATGGTCCATGGTTGGTTAAACCCATGGCTGTGGTGGGACTGTGGACACCGAGGGCCAACTGTAAGTTATGCATGAATTAACTCTGCATTGTTCAAGGGTCAACTGTATATGGTGTTCAATGGGCTGGTCTTAGGCAGGTGTCTAGTATTAATAATTCTGAGTTCTCCTCCATACATCCAAGGAACCTTTACCTTCGCAACAAAACATGCTCCATGCCATTGTCTGTATTGTGGACTTTGTAATGACCAGTGATTTGTCTGACTAGACGGTTTCAGCTAAAACAAGCACAGAGTCATCAAGAATATTGTGGTGGGCTTCCTTGGTGGCGCAGTGGTTGAGAATCCACCTGCCGATGCAGGGGACACGGGTTCGTGCCCCGGTCTGGGAAGATCCCACATGCCGCGGAGCGGCTGGGCCCGTGAGCCATGGCCGCTGGGCCTGTGCGTCCGGAGCCTGTGCTCCGCAACGGGAGAGGCCACAACAGTGAGAGGCCCGCGTACCGCAAAAAAAAAAAAAAAAGAAAAAAAAGAATATTGTGGTGCTTTCTGTAAACCTGGGGAGAGGGTACTAATCAAACCATCACAGACGTTTTCTCTGATAGCTTCTGCTTCTCTAATGTAGAAAGAAATGCACTATTCAGTTTCACAATTTGGCCTACTTCAAGCATGACATTTAATGCAACTTTGACACAAGCTTCTCTGTCAACATTCACTGAAAGACTAGCAAAATGTTTCTTTGGTGAATATTCTGATTGGCATGCAAACTCAGGTCTTCAGACTCAGCATTATGCTGAATTTGCTGCCTATATACTCAAGAGCTACTGGCCTTCCACATCTCCTCTATAGTCCTCTAGCACATAACAGTCTGAATCATTCATCTGATACTTAGCTAGAATTCACTTTATTTGTTTTTATCTACATTTTTGCACGTCTACATCTTACACTGCCAGCATCAGGTCCTTGAACCATCTCTACATTGTAGATTCTGAGTCCAGTCAAATGGCCTGATGCTGCCTTGGCTCTTGGCTTCTCCGGCTGTTGGAAAAACCTCAGAATGAACAGACACCAAGACAAGTGGCAACACCAAGACATGTTGCCTGGCTTGCCCTGTCCTTGTGATTATCTGACATCTGGGTGTTTTCTAAATTATTACTGCATTTGGCACCTCATCTGCAATCTGAAGGCAAAAAACATACATAGCAGTTTAAAAAAAACAAAAAACAACCAAACTCTTATCAGACCAGTTCACATCAATGAACATTTATTAGCTCTTACTTACACAAAGGTTAACACCCTGCTTATGCACGTTACACAAATAAAAACAAAACACAGCCCCTACTGGGGAAGAGGTTGTACATAAGTAGGAGAGATACCTCACTGAACAGTTTCCAGTTGGTATCCTAAATAGAGAAATGCAGAGGCATCAAAAGGGCAAGCCATGCTAGCTCAGAGAAGATCACTAGGCCAGGTGGGAAAGTGTTCCAGACAAAGAGAACCACAGAAGAACAGGCCTGGAGTCACAAAGCAGCATGGAGCACAGAGAGGGCCATAGAGAGATGCAGAACACAAGAGGAAGAAGTTCTACGTGTTGGAGGAAGGTCGGGTCATGTATTTCCCCAACCGGCACCCCCGCCCCCATGCCTTCATCAAGGCATACATATTTTCCCTCCTAATATTTCCCTCTAATGTTATTTCCTTCATCACAGTCTACATTCTCTTCCATCCCTGTTATTATTGGCCCACTGCAGTGGTCTTCTAACCAAAAAAGGGGAGGGGGGGTTAATATGTTGAAAAAATAAGCCTTCAATGGCAGGGCCTCTGTGCACTGTCCTGCTCTATCTCTGAGCCTCTCTTGGGGTTCCAGGCACCAGCGTCAAGGGCTGACGGAAGCCTGTTTTCTGCTCATGGCTGTGGAACCCTGTATACACTGCTTGCTCCCTCTCACCCACTTCCCCGTGTGTATGACTAACATACTCCTATCAACTCCATCTATGAGTCCTCTGCCAAGGCAGAAAAACTGCACTTGTTCCTTCCCCAGCTCCTTACACACTTTCATGGTGACTCTTATCCTACTGTTTTGCAATTGCTTGTTCGCAGAATTGTCTCCTCACCAGAATATAAGTTCTTTGAGGACAAGGACTGTGTATTAAATGTGTCCTAACCCCAGCACTAACCACAGTTCCTTGCTTATGAAAGGTGTTCACTTAATGTTCGTGAACGAGAGAGAAAAAGAAAAAATGAATTATTGCTACATTTTCCCCAGACTCTAATAAGCCTGGAAGTAATGAAGCATGTAGACCAAACAGTTAGACCAAATCAGCTTGTCTAAAAGTAATGTTTCTGTATGGAGCAAACCTTCTCTCTGTGGCCAGGGAGACCACAGGTAACAGGATGTTGAGATGTGGCAGGTCCTCACCGGGATGGTGCACTGAGTTGGCTGTTAGGCTGCTAGCCTGACTCCGCCAGCAACATAAGCCTCAGTGAAAGTGGCTGGTGAAAGTCTCTTCACTATCGACAATGCCGCAGCTAATCAGAGAGGACTATTTGGGTTTTAAAACCATTACATGCCAAGACTATATCTTTGTAGAACCTAGTAAACAGTCAGTGCCTATTAAGTGCTTACTATTAATATAGCATTTCAGTAAAAGAGAAGAGAATCAGTGGAACCACCACCCTAGCATGCTAATTAACTCTCTGTGTGAAAAGAAGTGCTAATCTCCATTTTAAGACATCAATCACGGAAAATAAACTAAAATGTGACCAGATTTTAAAATGCTACTTGTTCTAAAATCAGATGTAAATGAAAGCTTCCAGGATTCTGTAAGAGGCGATTATATGGTGCTGAGAAACCCCATTTAAACTCAATCTTCTAGGAAACTTTAAAATACTTTTTACCAGTTTGAAGCTGTTCCCTAATATCACCCTTCATATGCTTTCCTTGTCTAAGAAGCTTTGCTCTATAAAAATTTCTCCCGATTTCTAAGTGAAATATTACAGAATTTCCCAGAAGCATTAGCGATGGTTCCTTAGCAACTGTTGATATGTCTCAAAACAACCTGAGACAATCTTCTCTGAGACATACAGTCTCTCCCTCTATCTGCTAACAGAATTCCACAATATGGCATAAAAGATTCGTGTGGCTAAAAATAGCTTCTGACACACATTTTTAAAGTTGACGGAGTCTTAATGATTTAAGTCTTCCATATCGCAGCTTTGGGTAGGTATGCCTCAACAACAGTATATCAAAGGATTCTGTGCAGAGAGATTTTTGAATCTTTTTCTTTTTTAATCACACCATTAACACTCTTGACATGTCAGAAATAATGTTTATCGATTTTGGTGTTAGCACTCCCATAAATTAAGTGATGTAATGGATGGGATTATTGTGGTACTATAAAGAACGTGCCATTCAGATTGTTAACTACATATTAGAAAAAGCACAGACTCTGGATTCATGTAAAAAAACCCCAGATCTGGATAGTAAATAAGAGATGGAGGAAACTGACATACTCCAGTGATTGATAGGTCTATCTCCACCATTCTCTCCTGGATATTGTACCAAAAACAACTGAACTTGTTTAATACAAGCAAGCTATAATAGCAATGGTCATTCTCTACACACACACACACACACACACACACACACACACACACACACACACAGGCCTCAAAGGTGAAAATAAGACATATGAATTCAAAGTTATTCACACCAAAGAAGTCAGTATGATAAAAAGTATTGGGAATAGAGAAAAAAGCATTGAGAACCTATAGCAGAAAAGAACCACTGTGGTATAGAAAGCAAAAACAGTCCCTAATAATCTGTGGGGCTATAAGCTTCCACAAGGAATCTGCCTCTTTTACTAGAAGAGAGTCAGAGTCTAGCCAAAATCTGTGATTATGGTTCTGGGGTAAGGTTAGATAAGCTGAAAATGGTAAAACCACCATGTAATGGACAGATTGAAAGAATTCGTGCGTGTGTGTGATAGGACATATATGGGATAAGAATTGCATTTATACCTCATAGGGTTACTATGAGGAGTGAATGAACTAATGCACATAAAAATAACGCAGTGCCTGGTACATAATAAGCCCTTAACACATGTTAGCTGTGATCATCATCATCATCACCGTAATCATCACCATCATTTTTCCCATTTTATATAGGAGGACACTGAGTTTCCAGGGAAGTTAGGTAACTTACTCAAGGTCACACAGCTATCAAGAAACTAGGCAGAGACTGATGTCTGTCTAATTGCAAAGCCCATGACCTTTCTAATTTCACTACAGATCTAAGCATTCTTATAGAGGGGTTAAGCATTTTGCTTCTATGAGATGGGTTTCAAATAAGAAGAGAATATAGCTGCTGGTACCATCTTCACTCCTATAGTTGTAAATGCAAATAAATCTAATGAAAACTCTTAATAGTATGAGTTTTATAGGCCAGACATATTAGAATAATCTCTTGCTAGGCTAAGATATTTCCTGGTCATAGGTTAAGTATCTAGAAGTGGCTTTTGCTAAAGTGTTGCCAGTCTGTCATTGATCTATTATTCTATACATATCCAATTAACATTCCTGAAATCACACAAGTTGCTAAGGTGACTAATTTGACTATGTTATTTTAAAACAATAACATTACTGTGGATATAATGAATAATTTTTACCATATCAGAACATCAAACTCCATTCATTAAAGAATCCATCAAATAAGTCTGGATATAAATTAATAATACGTGTCTGTGTTCTGGTTTGGATATGAAGGAGGAAAGTTACTTGAAAATAAAAGGGCAGAAGATTTATTTTTAGTCCAGGATATACTTAGCATTAATAGTCCTAAGCCAGTGTGGCTCAGGGCCAGAGCATAATTCACTAATTTGAATCTCTTTTTGTTGCCCTTCCTCTTTGCTCTCAAACAGGCAAGCTAATAAGCAGTGGGGACATAACTAGGATCTACAGAATATTTCTGCAGTTTCTATTTTCTAAATCATCAAGCTGTTCTTTAGTTTTATAGAGCAGTTTTTCAATTGTTGAGGATCTTTCTGCAGAAACGCAATTTGATTTCTATCCTTGGCTTTTCGATTTTACATTCCATCATCACTAAACACTGATTAAGCCTGCTGCAATACACTCCCTTGTATTTGGGTCTTTGAATTCTCAGAAGGTCATTATTTATTACAATGTAACAATCTGGAAATATTTTTTAAAATATGGTCAATACAGGTGCTGTACTTATTGGTATTGACCTTTGTGGGGTTTTTTTCAAGGGAAAAAAATGAACCGATGTTTCTGAATAACTACGGCATATTTAATTCAATTTTTTAAAGACATATGAAAATTAATATTCTTTTTCTGAGAATATCATCATTTAACGAAACTCAAGGTTTGGTAGGCAGCTTTCTAAAATGGCTCAATAATCCTTATCTCTTGGTATTCATTCCCTTGTGCAATCCCTTCTCCCTGCATGTGGGCTGGATCTAGTGACTTGCTTATAATGAACAGAATGTGGCCAAAGTGAGGGAATATCACCTCCATGATTATGCTACAAAAGGCTCTGACCTCTACAGCAGTAGCTCTCTCTCTCTCTCTCTCTCTTGCCCTCTCACCTCCTCACTCTGATGGAGCAAGCTGCCACATTGTGAGATGCTCTATGGAGAGACCCACGTGGCAAGGATCTGAGGGAGGCCTCCATCCAACAGCCTGAGAGGAACTGAGTCCTGCCAACCACCATGTGAGTGAGCTAGAAAGTGGATCTTCCCTAGTCGAGCCTTGGGACCACGGCAGCCCTGTGACAGACCCAGGACAAGAGGACATGCCCGTTTTCCTGATCCACAGAAAATGGAAGGTAACAAATGTTTTAAGCCACTATATTTTGGGGTAATTTGTTGTACTGCAATAAACAAAAATAAAAGCTGTAAAATATATAATGTCACCATTCATACTATTTAGTAAATATTTAGCAAGAGCCTCTTATGTGCCAGGCACTTGGCTAGGTACTGGGAAAGCTGTGGAGAATGAAACACACATGGTCCTTGTCCTCTGGAACAGAGGAAGATGGTCCTGTGTACACTTCCTTGGCTGCCAGTTTGCATTTGGTTCCCCACAGGAACTCTGATGAGTGTTAACTGCCATCTGATGAGAGAGCCCCTCCATCTTGAGAGATACACTCTTCTCCCGCAGGAGGTTTTGGTAAACCACAGCCTGGTCTAAGCAATTATCCCTGGCTCCAAGGGGCTGATTATCTTCTTCTCAGGTACCACAAAAGTCCTGGCATATGTAGATAGTGATGCTTTATTACTCAGATTCTTCTACACATGAAAGGTAAGAACAACCCTTGAATGAATTTTTTTCATATTAAAAAATGTATCTCATTAGTCTAATCATAATAATAATTATAATTGGAACCCAATTATATTGTTGCAACAACAATGCAACTGCAAATCTTCTGTAAATTAGTAGTCTTCATCTGCTTCTACTAAAGTATCCTTATCAAGCTTACAAAATATCATACATTTAACTCATTATCATACCTATTTTTTTTGTTCTAGTTTTACCTATCAAAAAAGTCAACTATATTCTTGTTGCCTTCAGATTTTGTGGCACATTCTTTTGTTGGTAAATCTCTATTCTTTAAGATTAGTTACATTTTTAGATAGATCTTAAGGCATTCATATTAAAATATCTATGGATTATGAAGCAGTGTTCAAAGATTACCAGGTGGAAATCCATGGGTATGAGTAGATGTCTTACGCTTTTAGCTTCTGATGCACAATTAGGCCAATGAGTAGTTTAGGTGACAGTGAGGCAGAACCTCATAATTAAACTGGTAAAATCAACCCTAAATGTTTGGGATTAAATTTGTACAAAAGTTACCTTAAAAGACAATATCTAAGGCTCAAAGTGGAGAGAGCACAATTCTGGTTTGAATGATTCAGAAAGAATGTATCAACAGAAGAGAGAGAATTAGCAGAGATCAGGGGAAAATGGGAAACAGAGAGCAGAGTTTGGCAGTGCTCATGTAGCACCATCCAGGACAGGGAACTCTGGGCATATTCATCCACAGGCTAAGTATTGGATTTAATGGTTAGCATGAAAGATATGGACTCTGCTCTCATGAACCCTGTATTCTATATAAGCAGTGGGGACATAGGTGACAAAGTGACTAGTCTATTGGCAGAAATATGCATGGTGGAGTTGGCCACACCAAGCTGTTTGTTACCTTTGTTACCTTTAAAATTATCTAACTCTTCTTTGCTGAGATTTCTAGACTCACCATATAATATTCTGATTATAAAGTGGCTTCCAATAATCTTCCTCAATGCTGATTAGCTGATACCAGCTTTCCCATTCACATGGCAGTTACAACACATAATTATAAATTAATACACTGGCATTCTAAGTTTTCCATATCAGTCACTTAAGACTCTGGTTGGCATTCTCTGAGCTTTCCCCATTAACTTGAAGCAAGGTGGTGGCAAGAGGAAGGAAGGTCACCAGGTAGGACTGGGAGAGGTAGTTAGAAGCAGCCAAGGCCGGGAGAGATAACAAGCCAATATCATGGACAGGAGGAATCAAACTCTTAGCCTGGAAAACTATAACTTGTCTCAAGTCCAAAGAGGAAGTTTAAAACAGAAATTGGAGAGTGAGAAGCAAAGTCAAATCTTCAAGTTAAAAGAAGTTAAAAATGGAATAAAGTTAAGGAATAAACAGACGCCAAAAGTTCAGGATTAAGTGAAATCAAAGATGTTGTTAGTTTTCTTGGCCCGAGAAACAGGGAGGGTAGTGGAGTCATTTAATGAAATTAAAAAGGCTTGGTGAGAGGAGGAGTGGGTTTAGGGAGGAGGAAAAAGAATCAATCCTACTTGGGCCACCTTCAGTTTGAGATACCATCAAACTATCATGTAGACTGTTGAGATGAGCTAGTCCGGAGTGCTCAGGAGTCTCTTAGTTGAAGGTCTGACTTTAGAGTCACTGGCGCATAAAAGGTATTTAAAAGACAAGGAAGTGGGTAGAACCACTTAGGAAGAGAATGTAGACACAGAAGGTCCACAAAGCCTTGGAGGCACTCTAACACCTGTAGGTCTAATACAGGATGAACTCCAGAAGTGGGGCTGCTGGGTCCAAGGGCATATGCATTTGGTAATTTTTCTAGATATACTCAGATTGACCTCCATTGAGGTTGTACCTATTTTCTCCCACTTCTCTGTGTGAAAATACCCTTTCCGCCATACCCTTCTCATTACTATGCTTTCAAACTTTTATATCTTTGCTGATATGGTATGGTAAAAAGGTCCTTTCAATATAGTTTTAATGTGCTTTACTCTTTTTGTGAGTGGGCTTGAGTATCTTTTCAAATATTTAAGATGCTTGTTTGTACCTATCTGTGAACTGCCTACTCAAAATCTTTGAAGAGAAAGTTTCTCAAGATGGGTGAAAATAAAGATGCTCGTAAAGCAGTAGAAGGATCCTGTGGCAGGGTGGCAGGGAGACATGATGATGCTAGAGGAATAGGGCGTTACTGCCAGAGTCACATCCTTGAGAAGGAAGAGGGTTTAGGGCCCAGGGCGCATAGCAGGGCTTAGTGTTGGGAAGGGGCAGTTCCACTTTTCCCATGGTAACAGGAGTTAAGGCAGAGTGTGTGGGTACAGGTGTCGGTAGGCTCAAGCACTGGTGCTGAGAAGATGAGGGGCTCTCCCCTGATTATATCTATTCTCACTGTGAGATAAGAGTGGGGAAGAGAAGCTGAGCTGTGAGAGGAAACAGTGTGAAATAGTGCCCTTGAGGAGCGGGAAAGTGAATTTACTAGAGGAGTGGCATTGAATGACCTGGTAGTTCTACACATCCTTTTGAGATTTGTGGTCATCAGTTTGAAGTGAGCCTTGACAATGTGTTTGTGTGATTTTTTTCCACAGGGATGTTCAGTTGCTTGGATATGGGCACAACATAAGAGAGATACAAGATGATAAAAAGTTTGAAAGAGCATGATTATTGACCCAGGCCATGGAACCTACACTGGGTCTGGAGAGATGTGAGGACACTGAGGTGCAGAGGTGGTAACAGTAAAAAGTGGAGGGGTGAATTGACTGAAGGACTCAGTGAAGTTGGGGGACTGCTAGAGTAGGAATCCACAAGTATGTGAACGAAGGGGAGTCCTAGGAAGCTGTACATGAGAGCAGTCAAGAGGGTAGACAGCAGGTCAGCACTGACCTGAAAGGAGCTGGAGATTTTACACAAGGATGAAGGAGTCATGAGCCAAAAAGGCAGTCTGAGATATGCAGGAAAGAGAAGGCTGCAGGAGCAGCAGGATCCTCTTGGGAGAGCCAGGATTCAGCTGAGGACAATAGCTAAAAGGAATATTCAGTGGAAAGGCTGAGAATGTTGGAAGCTCTTTCTACCATGGAAGAGGAATTCTAGACAGCATAGTGAAAAGTATGGCATGGAGGGAGCAGTGGGAAACAAAGGGGAGAAAAGGACAGAAGATAATGAGCATGAAGACCCAGGAGAGGTTAGATGAGTGGAGGCACTTACATCATGAGCAGAGAAACACCCAGAACCTGTAGATTGTATAAAAGAAATCATAAAATCATAATACAGTATAAGATATGAGGAAATGAGGCAGTTTCCATAAATGTATACTACACAATGATCCACAAAACAGTAAATTCCTAGCAGATAATATTGCAACTAGTTCCCTTTAGACTTAAGATTTTAGAATCCCATTGTGCATTACAGAAAGAAGCTGGTTCAGCAATTTACATCTGGGAGCTATTGTGCTGAAATTAAAACCCGGAAGTTTTCTTTATGATGATAAGCCTCCTTATCTCTATAGGAGAAATTTTAAGTTCTAATTAAACTTCTAATTAACCTAAATGGAAGCCCAGCTCATTTAATAGAATCCTAGAATTTCAAATTACACGGAAACGTAGATGTCATCTAGTTCAACCAACCTATCCTAAAGTAAGAAAAGAAAAACAAAAAAAAACCACTTTTATATTAACTCGCCCCTCCCCAAGCTCTCCAATTTCCTTAGCTTCTTCTCAGCATGAATCCTTTAACTCTTGTCCTGAGTAATATCTGACAGCCCCTAAGGTCTCTTTCCCTTGGACCCCTCTCAAATAGAAACTCAGTGCCTGGAGGTAGGACAGGAGTGATCCTTCCCCACTGACAATTCCAAACAGTTCCCCCCAACTATCTTTCAAAGCCCCAGCTCATATGAGTTCTATATCTAGCATGGTTCCCACTAGGAACTAGGCAAGCTGGAAAAAATTTAACAACATCTGTTTGAAGGCATCAGAGTTACAAAAACATGGGATTGTAGGACAAAGAATATGGAGAAGAAGGAAGCTCAGCAAAGTGATCCTGGCATTTGGAGCTGCCTTTTCCTCTGCAACTGCTGATTCTGAAAGTTCAGGGTCTAATAAGGAAGAGAGGCCTTGGTAAGCACATGAAGATTTTGAATGAGATTTGGAAGGACTACACTTCAAAAGTAAGGGTATTGAAAACAGACCAGCCCGTATAGCAACTGAAGCCCAGCTTCAAAACATCTCAGTCCTTAGCTAGATCAACATAGGCAGAAATTGCTAGTATCTTAAGCTAGTTGCCTGCCTGAAGCAGAAATAAATCCTCTCTGGAGAAAAATAACATGTCACAGAGCCTTAAATTACTCCTGTAAACTTTTTATATGCACAACAACTGGCTCCTAATAAAAAGAAGCTATTAAACATATATAAATGAAAAGACTTGACCAAAACCCAAGAGAAAAAACAGACAATAGAAACAACCCACATGAACCAGATAAAAGTGTTAGCAGCAGACATTGACTTCAGACTTCGATTAATGCATTTAAGACAAGCTTGAGCATTTTGGTAGGGAACTGGGATTTTTTAATGAATTAAATAAAAATGCTAGACTGAAAATACTGTAACTCAAATCTGGAATTCAATGAAAGGCTTTCAGAGCAGATTTATATAGATGAAACTGGAAGACAGTCAGAAAAAAAAATCCAGAATGAAGCACAGAGAAGAAAAAGCATGTGTGGGGGGTGGGGGGGGTGGCGCGGGACAAGTCTAACAGACATACGAGATATGGTAAGAAGGTCTAAATACCTGTAATTGAAGTCATCAAGAGGGGATAGAGATCCTGGGGCAGAAGCAATATATTTAAAGGGAAAATGGCCAAGAAACTTCAAAAGTCAATGAAAAACATCAAGCCACTGATTCAAAAGGAACCATAAATCTCAAGGAAGTTACATATAAAGATTATAACGCATAGATATATAATAGTTAAAAAACCAAGAAGTTTATCCTGAAAACATCCAGAGAAAAAGAAAGACTACCTTCAAAGGAGCCACAATGAGACTGACAGCTGGATAATATCATATCTATAAAAAAAAATCAAATCTTTTATTAAAAACATTACCATGAAGAAAACTCCAGACCCAGATGGCTTTACTGATTAATTCTCCCAAACATTTAAAGAAAAAATACCACCAACATAACATAAACTCCTCCAGAGAATAGAAAAATAAGATCCCTTTCCAACCCATTTTATGAGGGTAACATATGCTTGATATCTAAAACTGACAAGACACTATAAGAAAGAAAAATGCCAATTTCTCTTATGAATATGGATTAAAATGTCCTAAGCAAAATATTAACAAACTAAATCCAGCAATATATTAAAAGGACAGTGTATTAAAACCAAATTGTATTTTTTTCCCAGGAATGTAAGGTTGATTTAACACTTGAAAATCAATCAATGTAATTGACCATATCAAAGAATAAAAGAGAAAAATCATATGATCATCTCAAAAGATGCAGATAAAGCATTCGATTTAAAAAATTAACATCTCAAAAACACTGAGTAAACTAGGAATAGGAGGAAACTTTCTTAATCAGATAAAGAATACCTAAAATAAAACCTCATGCAAACAGCAGAGATTGGCACAACATTGTAAATCAACTATACTTCAGTAAAGATAAATAAATAAAATAAAATATTGAAAGTTTTTCCTCTGAATTTGAGAATGAAATACCCATATCACCACTTCTATTCAATGATGTACAGGAGGCCCTAGACAAAGCAAGAAGCTAAGAAAATTCAACAAAAGATATGTCAGAGCTATAAGTAGAATACTATAAAATAATATTAAAGGAAAAAATTTTAAACTAAATTAATGGAGGGATATACCATATTCATGAATAGGAGGAGTCAATATTGTAAAAACTTCCACTCTCTTCAAATTGATCTCTAGATCCAATTTAATACCAAAATCCCAGCATGATTTTTGTGGAAATTGACAAGCTGCTTATAAAGTTTAAATTTATAAAAGTTAAGAATACCTAAGAAAAAGGAGAATGAAATTAGGCAGCTTTCTCTACTAGACATCAAGACTTAATATAAACCTACAGTAATAAAGATAGTGTGGTATTGGCACAAAGGCAGACAACTGAATAGAACAGAGATTCCAGAAACAGACCTATGCGTATGTGGAAACTTAACATGTAATCAAGGTGACAGAGTACTGTTGAAAGGACAATCTTTTGATAAATGGTCCTGTTCCAATCGAATATCCACATGGAAAAAAATGAAATTTGACCCATACCTCATACCATAAACAAAAAGCAGTTCCCAGTGGCTCACCAAAATAATCTCAAAGGTAAAATAATAAACCGTCTAGATAACAAAGCTGCCCAGTAGCACAATTAACAGCCACATGTAGCTATTTAAATTTATTAATATTAAAACAAAATTTAAAATCCAGTTCCTCAGTCACACCAGCCACAATTCTAGGGCTCAACAACCACATGTGGCTAGTGACTATTCCATTGGACAGTACAGATAAAAACATTTATATCTTTGCAAAAAGTTCTATTGAACAGCACTGGACATTGACTATCTTCATGACCTTGTAGTAGACAATTATCTCAAACAGGCTATGAAAAGCAAAAAGCATAGAGGAAAAGATTTATAAATTAGCTTACATTAAAACTAAAAACTTCTGTTTATTAGAAGATACCAGTAAGGAAATCCAAAGTCAGTCTACCATGCAGGAGAAGCTATATGCTATACATATATCCACCAATGAAGTCATACCCAAAATATATTACAAACTCCTACAAATCAGTAAGAAAAAGACAGGCAACCCAATAGAAAAAATGGCAAAGACCTAAACAGGCACTTCATAAAAGAATGTATCGAGCTCATTAATCACCAGGGAAATCAAATTCAAACCACAGTGAAATACCAAGACACATCAACCAGAATGGTTAACTTTTAAAAGACTGACAATTTCAAACAGTAGTCAGAATATGGAAGAATTGAAATCCCTATGCTGCGGATGAAAGTGTATGCTGATAAAATAGCTTTAGAAAACTGGTTTTACCTACTAAAGTTGAACATATTCATACCTTATGGTACAGCAATTTTATTCTTGGTACATACCCAAGAGAAATGCATATGTATATGCATCAAAAGACAGCTAAAGCTTGAGGGGGGGCACCCATATGTCCACCAATAGTAAAAGATAAATACTGTAAATTGTAGTGTAGTCATACAATGAAATACTGTACTACATAGCAATGAAAATTAATAGACCCCTGCTATATGCAACAACATGGATGAATCTCACAAACATATTATGCTTAAGTAACCAGGATTAAAAGAATACAATACTGGGCCAGAGACGTTCAAGATGGCAGAAGAGTAAGACATGGAGATCACCTTCCTCCCCACAAACACATCAGACATACATCTGCGTGTGGAACAACTCCTACAGAACACCTACTAAACACTGGCAGAGACTTCAGATTTCCCAAAGGGCAAGAAACTCCCCATGTACCTGGGTAGGGCAAAAGAAAAAAGAAAAAACAGAGACAAAAGAATAGGGATGGGACCTGCTCCTCTGGGAGGGAGCCGTGAAGGAGGAACACTTTCCACACACTACGAAGCCCCTACACTGGCGGGGACAGGGTTGGTGGTGGGGGAGCTTCGGACCCTCGGAGGAGAGCGCACCAATAGGGGTGCAGAGGGCAAAGAGTAGAGATTTCCGCACAGAGGATCCGTGGCTGACCAGCACTCACCAGCCTGAGAGGCTTCTCTGCTCACCCACTGGGGTGGGCGGGGGCTGGGAGCTGAGGATCGGGCTTCGGAGGCCACATCCCAGGGAGAGGACTGGGGTTGGCTGTGTGAACACAGCCTGAAGGGGGCTAGTGTGCCACAGCTAGCCGGAAGGGAGTCCAGGAAAAAGTCTGGACCTGCCAAAGAGGCAAGAGACCATTGTTTCGGGGTGCGTGAGGAGGGGGGATTCAGAGCACCACCTAAACGAGCTCCAGAGATGGGCACAAGCCACGGCTATCAGCGTGGACCCCAGACACAGGCATGAGATGCTAAGGTGGCTGCTGCAGTCACCAAGAAGCCTGTGTGCAAGCACAGGTCACTGGGAATCCTAAAGACGCTACCAGAAAACTCCTAGAGCTAGTCAATGAATCTGGTAAAGTAGCAGGATACAAAATTAATGCACAGAAATCTCTTGCATTCCTATACACTAATGATGAAAAATCTGAAAGAGAAATTAAGGGAACACTCCCATTTACCACTGCAACAAAAAGAATAAAATGCCTAGAAATAAACCTACCAAAGAAGACAAAAGACCTGTATGCAGAAAACTGTAAGACACTGATGAAAGAAATTAAAGATGATACAAACAGATGGAAAGATATACCATGTTCTTGGATTGGAAGAATCAACATTGTGAAAATGACTAATTAAAAATGGGCCAGTCTTCATTTTTTACAGAACTAGAACAAAAAATTTCACAATTTGTATGGAAGCACAAAAGACCCCGAATAGCCAAAGCAATCTTGAGAACGAAAAATGGAGCTGGAGGAATCAGGCTCCCTGACTTCAGACTATACTACAAAGCTACAGTAATCAAGACAGTATGGTACTGGCACAAAAACAGAAATATAGATCAATGGAACAGGACAGAAAGCCCAGAGATACACCCACGCACATATGGTCACCTTATTACTGATAAAGGAAGCAAGAATATACAATGGAGAAAAGACAACCTCTTCAATAAGTGGTGCTGGGAAAACTGGACAGCTACATGTAGAAGAATGATACTAGAACATTCCCTAACACCATACACAAAAATAAACTCAGAGTGGATCAAAGACCTAAATGTAAGGCCAGACACTATCAAACTCTTAGAGGAAAACATAGGCAGAACACTCTATGACATAAATCACAGAAAGATGTTTTTTGACCCACCTCTTAGAGAAATGAAAATAAAAACCAAAATAAACAAATGGGACCTAATGAAACTTAAAAGCTTTTGCACAGCAAAGAAAAGTATAAAGAAGATGAAAAGACAACCCTCAGAATGGGAGGAAATATTTGCAAATGAATCAACG
>NC_041221.1:82729405-82750497 GCF_002837175.3 Physeter macrocephalus | reverse complement strand
TCAGAATGGGAGGAAATATTTTCAAATGAAGCAACTGACAAAGGATTAATCTCCAAAATTTACAAGCAATTCATGCGGCTCAATATCAAAAAAACAATCCAATCCAAAAATGGGCAGAAGACCTAAGTAGACATTTCTCCAAAGAAGATATACAGATTGCCAACAAACACGTGAAAGGATGCTCAACATCACTAAGCATTAGAGAAATGCTAATAAAAACTACAATGAGGTATCACCTCACGCCAGTCAGAATGGCCATCATCAAAAAATCTACAAACAGTAAATGCTGGAGAGGGTATGGAAAAAAGGGATCCCTCTTGCACTGTTGGTGGGAAAGTAAATTGATACAGCCACAATGGAGAACAGTATGTAGGTTCCTTAAAAACCTAAAGATGTAACTATCATACAAGCCAGCAATCCCACTACTGGGTATATACCCTGCGTAAACCATAATTCAAAAAGACACACGCACCACAATGTTCATTGCAGCTCTATTTACAATAGCCAGGACATGGAAGCAACCTAAGTGTCCATCGACAGATGAATGGGTAAAGAAGATGTGGCACATATATACAATGGACTATTACTCAGCCATAAAAAGCAATGAAATTGAGTTATTTGTAGTGAGGTGGATGGACCTAGAGGAGCCGCATAGCACAGGGAGACCAGCTAGGTGGGTTGTGACCACCTAGAGGGGTGGGATAGGGAGGGTGGGAGGGAGGAAGATGCAAGAGGGAAGAGATATGGGAACATATGTATATGTATAACTGATTCACTTTGTTATAAAGCAGAAACTAACACAGCACTGTAAAGCAATTATACTCCAATAAAGATGTTAAAAAAAAAAAAAGAATACAATACTGGGAACTCTCTGGTGGCCCAGTGGTTAGGACTCTGTGCTTCCACTGCCGAGGGCCTGGGTTCAATCCCTGGTCAGGGAACTAAAATCCCACAAGCCACACGGCGCGGCCAAAAAATAAATAAAAAGGAGTACAATACATGGTATACGATTCAATTTATATAAAATTCAAAAACAGGCAAAACGAATGGAAGGTTTGAGAAGTCAGACAATGGCTTCATTTACAGGGAAGGGAAAGAAAGTAATTGGGAGCAGGTATGAGGTGGGAGCTCCTGAGATTTTAGAATGTATTTCTTGGTTGAATGGTAGGTACACAGGTAGAATCACTACATGATAATTAATGATCTGTATACATTTTATTTGTGTATGTTTGTGAATGTACCTTATGCCTCGATAAGAAAATATTTTTTAAAAATCAGCTTCATTGATGCACATGCCATTGGGTTCTCATACCTTCTACCTCCTCCCCATTTCTGTTATTATTTTTCCCCTTGCTGTCCTTTATTGTCTGATACACATTCATTGAGAAATACATATTGGGTCACTGAATGAAGAAAAAGCAAGCCAGTTAAATGTCCAAGCCATCAGAGTTATTCATGTCAGAAGAACTTTTAGGACAGACAAACATAGCAAGAAATCAGCCAGAAATGAAAGTTTCAAGAGGATATAAACGAATTTTGTGAAATACTGTAGTGTATAAATAAGGAGAATACTGATTTTATTAGTAAAATAAAGACTACAAAAGTAAGGGACATTTCTTGACATTTTAATTTTTAAAAATTTATATAGAGATATCTCTTGGAGTTTTCTTCGTTTCTTTAAATATTCTGAGGGTGATGGAAAGTGTTTGGGTTTGCTTGTTTTGTTTTAGGAAGCCTTTGGTCTTATTTGTATATTTCACTTTTTTTATGGAAAAATTTTTTATGGAAACATTCTAACATACAAAGATGTAGACAGTATCATGTATGGAATCTCTAATAACCATTACTTAGATTCAATAATTTTAAAACCTTGTACAATCTTGATTCATCTATACCTTCACCTACTCTACACTCCCTATCCCCTACACCTGGATTATTTTGTAGATAATCTCAGACATCATTTCATAAATATTTCCATAAATATTTCAGGCTATATCTCTCAAAGTTAATGATGACATTATCATATCTAAAAAAATTAACATTGATTTCTAAATATCATCAAATATCCACAAGAATTCAAAATTTCTCCACTGTCTCAAATTTTTTTATCACCGAAATATTATGTATGTTCCTAAATGTTTTTCCTATATTTGTTCCCCCTTCTCATTGCTATTATTTATTGATGTAGCCTCTAAGAGTTTAGCATTTGATTCACAGTCTTTCCTTCTACTTCAAGTCCCGCCATCATCCAAGTTGACTTTATATCCATGTGGATGATCCATGCAACACTCTGGCCTCTCTTTCTTGACTTCCACTTCAGCTAAGCACTCCAAAAGTCACACTGAGGAATTTATCAACACCAAGAGTCACTCCCTCTCTAAAACCATTTCCAGACCAAAATATCCTATCTTTTCTGATCTCTTAGAAGATCCCCAAGATTTCAGTTCTTTGATCTCATGGGAACCTCTAGTCCACATTTTCTATGAGCTCACCTCCTCTTTTCCTTATTAAACTTAGATTCTATTCTTTGTCACTTCAACCACATTCTTACCAATATTCTCAATTTTCTTGTCTACTGTCTCTCCATTTTAACACCTGGCAAAATCCCAATTCTGGCTGACTCTATTTTGCACTTCCACCCAGGTTGCACTGCTTGAGAAGATCATGTAACTGGGCACACCTCAAGTGGACCCAGCATGCCTCGTCCTTGTCCTGTTTCTCTAGTCTACTTCTCCAGCCTCATAGAAGGAAGTCAAATCTCCATTTTCTCTGAAGCTCTGAAATCACTCTCTGTCAGCAGATGAGTTTGCTTCCAACTTTACAGAAAATTTAGAAACCATAAATTTTTCTTGCCAAACTAAAAATACATCTGAATCCATAACCATATCTTGTTCTCTATAACTTCTGTTAAAAAGGAAGAGCCATCTCTTGTCCCTCCATCACCCCCACCTTTTCTGGAACTTTGCTCTCTCAATTCTCCTTCTATATCCTCTCTCTCTGTTGGCTCTTTCCTATGAGTTTTTAAAACACTCAAGTCCTTTCCATCTTAAAAACAAACAAATCAACTACAATGAAAAATAAACCCCTCCTTCCCCTTCATTTTCTTCTCCAAGAATCATCCTATCTTTCTCTCCCAATTAATGAAACAATTATTAACTCTGTCTACTTCCTCATCTCCCCACTGAGGCATCAAACCACAATAATCTGTTTACTCATCACAAGTACACAAATGACCTTGTCGTTACTGAACCCAATGGGCACATTTCAGCCTTTTCTTACCTGGCTTCTCTGAATACAAGCTCACGGTGCTGAAACCCATTCATCCCTAGGCTCCAGGGTCTCAGAATCTCCTGAGTTTCCTCCTACACTTTTGGCCACCCTTTCTCAATGCCTTTCATAGGCAGTCTTCTACTTTTCGCTTAAATAATGGTATGCTTCTGAATTCTCTATTAGGCCATTTTCTCTTTTGATTTCATATTTGGCTGGGTGACCTCCTCTATTCCCATGGCTTCAATTACTATTTATTACTGATAACTTCCAAATCCACATATATATTCCTGATATGTTCTCATGAGGTTCAGAGTATGACACTTAGATGGCTTGCATGATCTTTAAACTTTAAGGATCTTGAAAACTGAATTCATCCCATCCCTCCTCTGTGACTGGCATCATCCATCACCCAGTTTCCCCAACACTGTCAATTCCACCTCCTAAAATAAACTTTCTCTTTATCTCTAGAATCATTCTTTATCTCCACACACCTCCACCCCCATCTAGGCCATCATCATATTTTTCTTGGGTTACTTCTTTCTCCTAACTGGTCTCCTACCTTTGGTCCTGCTCCATTCCAATCTTCTCCATACTATAGCCAGAGTACGCTGCAGTTGTTTGTTTAAAGATTTGTCTTCTCGTTAGATTGTAAGATTCATGAGAATACGGACCATGTCTATCTTGCTAAACTATCAATTACTACAGTGTCCTATTACACAGTAAAATTCAAGAAACACTATGGAAGAGATAAATACATTTGCATCATTGACTTCATCTAGTATGAAAATAATGTAGCAAAATCCCTTAAGACTTCACAGGGATGCCAGGTCTGGTTTTGTTCTCCATTGTACCCCAGAGTCTAGCACAAATCGGGCCTACATTTGTTGAATCCATGAATGAGAATAAAAACAAAATATGAGGGCTTCCCTGGTGGGGCAGTGGTTGAGAGTCCGCCTGCCGATGCAGGGGACACGGGTTCGTGCCCCAGTCCGGGAAGATCCCACATGCCGTGGCGCAGCTAGGCCCATGAGCCATGGCCGCTGAGCCTGCGCGTCCGGAGCCTGTGCTCCGCAGCGGGAGAGGCCACAACAGTGAGAGGCCTGTGTACCGCAAACAAACAAACAAACAAACAAAATATGAGATATTAACTTGCTCTGCAAAATGAAATATAAAATGCTATGCAAATGAAACGTGCAAAGAACAAAGCAGTACTATTTCTCATACAGAAGGGAACTAACTTGCCAGTTTACAGCTGCCAACTCTACCTTCCCACTGTTCTCCCTAACCCCTTCCCTGCTTTATATTTTTCCATAGTAATTTTTGTCCTCTATCAGACTATGTAGTTTACTTATTTATTTTGTTTATTGGTGTCTCCCCTGCAAGGATGTAAGCTCATAAGAGCAGTAATTTATATTTGTTCTGTTATTGAACACATAATAGGTGCTCAATTAATCTTATTAAATTATATTTACTGTACCTGGGATATGCTAGATACATCAAATATTTTACCTTATTCATCTTGAAAATAACATTCTAGTTAGATCCTTTTATCTCCATTTTAGAGATTAAAATTAGGAATCTCATAAAAGTTACATAACTCTTTAAAATTAGAAGAATGCTATACGAGGAAACCAAAAAGGAAGACAAACAGAAGCACAAATAAGAAGTAGGAAAAAAACTGAAATACATCACAATAAAAGTAAACAGATTAAACTCTCTGGTTTAAAGACAAAACTAATAGACTGGATTTTTTCAGTACAGCAATATGAGAAAAATATATAAATAGCACTTAAACATAAGGACTCTATACTTCTGGTGCCAGCCAAGATGGAGTAAGCCCACTACAACCTATCTCTCCGATTGACTAAAGCTAAAAAAAACCAAAATTTTAAAAAGCAACTACTCTAGGACTCTGAAAAGTTAACAGTAGTAGCAGATTGGAAAGAGAAGCCAAAACTTGAAGAAAAACTTCCAGGGGAGTAAGTTCCCTGGCTTTTCCTCTTTTATCTCCTGGCTTTGACCCAGGGGTTGCCCGGTGTGGGGTTGTGCAAGGAGTGCAGGCAACAAAAACACTGGCCAGACAGCCAGGAAAAGGGGTCCCTGTGAGTTGAAGAGGGTGGGGAAGATCTATGATTTTTTTTCCCCTCTTTCTTCTCTCACAGTCCTGCCCCAAGGATGGCCCCAGTCATGGACCTGCACTGCAGTGGCAGCCTAAAACTTCGAAAAAAACCAAACCAAACAAAAAAACACATTTCTGTGGGAAAAGGAGACATGGTAGTCTGAAGATGTGAGGGAATATCTGGGTTTATTTTTTTTCCTTCTTCTCTCTTTTCTTCTGCTGCTTTGTCTCAAGGGTAGTCCTAGTAATATGAAACTACACGCAGAGCAAGAAGTTAAAACTCCAAGAGAAACCCTCTCTTTCTAGCCAGAAGACAAAGAAAAGGAGCCTCTGAGATCCAGAGAGTGTGGGAGAAACCGTAGAGAGCTGGAGAAATGGATCCCCTAATTCTGCACACAAACAGAAGTCCCAAGCTCACTCACAAGCAGTGCATGTCCAGGACAGATCCAAACCAGCCTAAGTAAGGCTGTGAGGCAAAGGAATAGCTGACTCAATTTTGTCAAAGAACAAGGTTGAGAGACTTACGCTCTGATTCCAAGACTTAATATAAAGCTACAATAAGCATGACAGTGTGGTATTAGTGAAAGAATAGAAAATAGATCAATGGAACAGAAAAGAAAATCCAAAAACAGAGCCACTTATATATGGTCAGTTAATTTTTGACAAAGGTATGTGGCAACTCCATCAAGAAAGATTAGTCTTTTCAACAAATTGTGCTGGACCAAATGGATAGCCACATGTAAAAAATAAAATAAACATGAACTCAGACCTCACACCTTACTCAAAAATTAACTCAAAATGTATCATAGACATAAGTATAAAAAGTAAAACTATAAAATGTCTATAAAAAATCTTCGTGATCTTGGGCTAGGCAAAGAGTTATTTGATATAATACTAAAAGTACAGTACACTAAAAATATATTTTTTGATAAACTGGACTTTGTATAATTTTAAAACTTTTGCTCTGTGAAAAATACTGTTGAAAGAATAAAAAGAGAAGTCACATAGTGGGAACATGTATTGTATATCACATATCTTCTGGTAAAGGGCTTGTATCTAGAATATGTAATGAACCCTCAAAAGCCAACAAGAATGTAAAGCATCTAATCAAAAAATGGGCAAAAGATTTGAAAAGACATTTCACCAAAGAAAATATAGGAACACCAAACAAGCACATTAAAAGATACTCAACACCATTGGTCATTAAGCAAATGCAAAATAAAACCACACTGTGATACTATAATACAATAATTGGTATAGCTAAAATAAATTTAAAAATTGACAATACCAAGGGCTGGTAAGGATGTGGAGCAAATGGAACTCTCAGAAATTGCTGGTGGAAATGCAAAGTGGTTCAAACACTTTGGAAAACAGTTTGGTGTTTTCTTATAAAAATCATATGGACTAGTAATCTTAGTCCTAAGTATTTACCCAAGAGAAATAAAACTTAAATCAACCAAAAACCATGTTAATGAATTTTACAGTGTTTCCACGTTAAAGAATTTTATAATGGGGTGTTATTTTTAATCAATGAAAAGTACAAACAACTCAAAGGTCCTTCAAGTGGTAAAGGAATAAAGGAAATGTACATTTATACAATGGAATGCTACTCAGCAACAAAAAGTTACAAACTATTGATATATAGCAACATGGATGAACTCAAATGCATTGTGGTAAGTGAAGGAAGCCAGACTTAAAACACTATATACTGTATAAATCCATATTGCAACATTCTGGAAAAGGAAAACATAGGTACATAGCACAAAGGTCGGGGCAGGAGAAAGGATTGAGGACAAGGGGCTGCACTAGGGAATATGGGGCAGGTGTGAAGGAGCAGCTCTGCATCTTGATTGTAGTGAGAGTTACACTTCTCTATACATTTGTCAAAATCCACAGAACTATACAGCAAAAAAAAAAAGTGAATTTTACTGTACATAATTTTTTAATGTCCTATTTATCAAGAACAACAAACAGAGAAAGATGAATAATTAAAGGGCAGAGAAAAGTTTATCAGACAAATACTACCCAAAAGAAAGTTGGTGTTGCTATAATATACTAGGCAACGTGCTTTTTAGGTAACTTGTCTCAAGGCATTATAACTCGTAAGAGGCAGATTCAACCTTTAATCCACTTCTTTCTTGCTATAGAGTCTATGTTGTTTTCAATATATTTTAATGGCGCACATTCTAGTTATTAACATGTAGGAAATTTATTAATTAAAAAAGAAAAGTTTGAGACCATCTCTCACAAGCACACAAATTCTACCATGAAATAATGCAGTTTTCATGTTTTGAGAAAGGTCAGTAAATATTCAGAAAAAAAAATATTTACTATCAGTAAAACAATTTTTGTTTCACTTGGAGATTTCTTTCCTTGTTTTCTTTCATAATACTAGAAGTCATCCATTAATCCCACCCTAAATTTCAAAATTTCTACCAGACTTCTCTATAAGAAGAAATCAATATTAACATTTAGAACTGAAGAATCTCTACAGCTAAGATAAATGGTCAGAGGAACTTGCCTGATTTGAACTGAAACTTGTGCAGGAAAAACTAGGGGAAAATTAGCTATATAACATGTCAGTGTGAGCTGAATGTGCACATGCACCTGAAAACATTTAAGGCATATCATGCTCCTTATAGGACATTAAAGGAAAATAATCATATTAACCATTAAGTAGGGACTTCCCTGGTGGTCCAGCGGTGAAGAGTCCACCTTACAATGCGGGAGACGTGGGTTCAATCCCTAGTCGGGGAACTAAGATCCCACATGCCATGGGGCAACTAAGCCCGTGCACCACAACTATTGAGCTCATGTGCCTCAACTAGAGAGGCTGTCTGAATGCCACAAACTACAGAGCCCATGGGCTCTGGAACCCTCACACCACAACTACAGAGCTCACACACTCTGGAACTGGCACGCCACAACTAGAGAGAGAAAACCCGCACGCCACAACTAGAGAGAAGCCTGCTCGGGGCGACGTAGAGCCCTCACGCTGCAACAAAAGATCCCGCATGCCTCAATGAAGATCCTGCGTGCCGCAACTAAGAGCCGATGCAGCCAAAAATAAAAAAAAATAATAAATAAATAATAAAATAAATATTTTTAAAAAGATAAACCATTAAATAATACTTCCACTGATGAAATTAGGGTGTTCAGTCTTCAGAAAAGTCAATGTGAAAAGTCAAACAAAACAGCAATTAAAGTTTCAAGAAGTCCCCAAATCCCAAGAAACTATTTTAGTACTGTTCCCTTCTGGAGACGTAGAGAACAAATGTATGAATACAACAGGGGAAAAGGGGTGGAGGGGTAGGATGAATTGGGAGATTGTGACTGACATACATACATTATTGATACTATGTATAAAATAGATAACTAATGAGAACCTACTGTATAGCACAGGGAACTCTACTCAATGCTCTGTGGTGACCTAAATGGGCAGGAAATCCAAAAAAGAGGGGATATATGTATACATATAGCTGATTCACTTTGCTGTACAGTAAAAATTAACACAGCATTGTAAAGCAACTACACTCCAATAAAAATTAAAAAAAAAATACAATAGCTGCCTGTCCTTAGAATGTTGCAAAATGAAAGAAGAATAACCTCTTAGACCAGGAATTCAGGTTATGGAATCTTTGCTTTGGGGAGTGAGTCCAAAGTTGACATCAAAACGACAGAAAACCTGTAGAAAATATGCATCCTTATCCTAGCCTTCTTTATTGGTTATTAAATGCAAATCTGGTTTCTTTTTGCTCACTTATATATGATCTAATATTACTTAGAGTGTCTACAAATTAAATCTAGAATTGAGCAGGTGAATTAAATGAAAACCTAGAGGGAAATATATCACATTAACAGCTGAATCCCCTTAATCAACCTTCCCCAGACCCAGTCCCTCCCTCTCTCCCAATTTTCCTCATATTTTTCACTCCAAAATATGTGAGGGCTTCTCCTTCCATGGATAGGGCATGTAACATCATGCAGTAACCAGGACCTTGAGAGAACATTCATACATTAGGAAATGGATTTTACTTCCTGCTAAACACCAGCCCTTGGCAAGAGTGCTCAGGGCACTCGATTCAGCTGAGGTTAGTCCCCTGAACCCCTGAATGTGAACTTGGTATGGGCATATGGATCATTTTATCAATAGATATAGACAGACAGATAGACATAAAATAAGGGGCACCTAAGATTTCCAAACCATTACCTGGAAAGCCACCGCAGTCCTTAGACTGGTTTGGAAAACCTCCCATGTTGGCTGAAGAGTTTGGGATGGTTAGGTAGGTCCTGCCAAATTTGTTGTTTGTGGGCCAGAAGAAGATAGGAGGATTTTTCTTCAAGTAACAAGACCAAAGCCAATGTTCACAAGAGAGAGCTGAGGTTTGTGCATCAGGAAGACATCTCTCAAATACCAAGGTCATAGGACAAAAGAAGGTCAGTACTAGGGTTACACAACAAAGTACTTGAAACCAGGCACAAATGAGACAAGGGTGAAAGCAGACTACACACAAGCAAGGAAGAAGGGGCATCCTGGATGATCTCCCTGAACTACATTGGTGTGTATGCAGATTGGCGAGCTTTATCTAAAGTATAGGTAAGTTGAGTTAGTAAGGGAGACACTATCGGCAGCTGTAGAAACTTAAGATCCTTAGTTTCCAAGGTTAACTGGCTACATTTTCTGATTATAAAGGAGCTCCAGAAAATACCCAGAGGGCCAAATGTTTGTCTCCTATGAAGAGCCGGGATGGAGAGCTCAGTTCAAATACCCTGATCACCTTCCTTCTGGGCCATATCGTTAGTTGATAGAATCTGCCTCAGTTTGACAGAATGAACTGTCATATCCAAGGCTGTGGATTCTAAGAACTATTTTTATTCAATACTCCACAAAAAATAACTACAACATATGCAAAGGTAAGCCTGGCCACAATGATCTCAGTTAAGACCAAAAGGACCTTTTTCTGAGCAACCTGCTGGAAATAATATGGACTTATATATTCCTGATTCAACTCTCTCAAAAGATAGACTTGACATGTTTAAAATTCCCCTTGTCAAGGAACAAAGCACTGTTAGTTGTATAGCTTTAACTTGACAGTCTTTTGAATTATATCTTGGCAATATGATCTCTAGCTCAGACGTTTTCAAACATTTTAAAGCAGCAGAACACTTTTTGCAAATAAAACCTTACAAGGAACTAAAAAACAGAAGAAAGTGGAGGTGCCTTGATTGAAGTAAGGTGAAGAGCTCCAAAGACCCATCTACCTTACTTGGCCTCTTCCAAATATGTCCCCTCATCCCCCCTCACACCCCCATATACACCCTAACATACACATAGAATAGCCCCAAGATACCCCCACTCACACTTGGGACTTCCCTGAACCCAGTGTTAAACCCATTAGCTGACACAATAACTTTAGGAGATGGGAGTGTATGAAATGATAATGATTTGATTAAAGCTTCATCAGTAGAAGAAGGGCCTGTTTTGAGAAGACGCTTTCCATATATGGTCCACACCTCTAGGGATAGCCACTTTGATCAATGGGGAAAACAACAGCCAAACTTGTGTTAAAGTTATAACTTAAATCTCCTAAATTAAAGTCCAAGGGGAAATATCATTCACATATTCAAGAGAACAGCGCTTTTGATCACTTAGCCTTTCCTGATGGTGACACTGATGTCAAACATGCCTTTGAAGAAATTCAAATAAAATGTGGAAAATAATTGCAATTTGCTGATTATTTCTACCTAGGAGATGGACTTCCGAGGATTCAAAGTGATCATTTTACAGGACTCTTAATTAAACAGATTTTCTCCTTTAACAGCTGTTTTCAATTAATTTGATTCTATGACCACCTTCAAATCACAGTGGAGGAGGAAGGCTTTCAGAACCTTTAAACGGGTTACATAAGCAAGCTTCTGAGGTCTACAGCATTGACTGTCTGGCTCTCCTGTCGTGGAGTTCCCCACTGGCTGTATATTAAGAAGTCTAAGTTTTCAAAACCTGCCTGAATTGCCATGTGAGGGTGTTCTTGGCTGTTAAAGACTATCTGAATAAGGCTGGTGGTGGGGGTGGGGTGGGGATGGGGAGAAAGCCTGGCAGAAAGGAGCATATTGATTAGAGGAAGCTACTTAGACACATATTCCATTTAACTCCTTTAACCAGGAAGTGGTTTATCTCACAGTGTCCATGTATATTACCCTTTTCTCTTCAGTATATAACACAAGTTTTTCTAGTCAGGTAAAATACCCTGTACTTCCTCTGGCTCCACAACAATTACTAGTGCAATGCTGGGGATATTGCAGTGATTTAATTAAACAGTTTCCACTGCACAAAGGGTGAAAAATTTCTGGAGACATTTTGCCCTTAAACTGTAGAACATTTCTTTTATTTTTTAATTTAGTTAGCCTTGTTAGCTATTCAGTATAACTGAACAAACTGTACCTGGATTGTGTTTCCTTACCCTTTAATGCTAAAGGAAAATAAGCCTTAATATCCACTTCATTTTCTTACATGTAGCAATTTTTAAAAATATTTATTCCCATCATTACTATTTTTTAAAATCTATTTATTTTATGTATTTATTTTGGGCTGCATTGGGTCTTCATTGCTGCACGCGGGCTTTCTCTAGTTGTGGTGAGCGGGAACTACTACTCTTCGTTGTGGTGCGCAGGCTTCTTATTGCGGTGGCTTCTCTTGTTGCGGAGCACAAGCTCTAGGCGCACGGGCTTCAGTAGCTGTGGTGCATGGACTTAGTAGTTGTGGCTCACGGGTTCTACAGCACAGGCTCAGTAGTTGTGGCGCACAGGCTTAGTTGCTCCGCGTCATGTGGGATCTTCCCGGACCAGGGCTCAGACACGTGTCCCCTGGATTGGTGGCAGATTCTTAACCACTGTACCAACAGGGAAGCCCCCAGCATTATTTTAAAAAAAATTTTTTTAAATCAATTCTAGATGTATTGTAGGATATGTTAAGACATTTCTGTATCTCTATGGGAAGCTGTAGGTTTAGCCACAAGTCCAATAATAACTACAGTTTCTAGAGTGCAAGTGCTCATGGCATGGCTCGGAGAGCAGCACTGTGGATGGATTCTCACAGGCCCAGATGGGCTACTTCTGCTCTAACAGCCTTGGGACATCCCTCCCATGATTTGCCAACCACATCACATAAAAAGCAGCATGTCGAAATAGCCATCTAAAGCTGAAGGTCTCTCCTGAGGAAGGAGATTAGCTTACCAGAATTTTTTGAATGCTATTTGAATGAGAACTACCAAACTTTTTATCTAGTTAACTAAGTGAATATGACCCCTCTATATCAGCTTCCTCCTCAATAAACTATCAGTTTGAGCCTGTGAATATACTTTTGTAGGAAACTTGAAGCTCAACAATTATTCTATTGACCACTGCAGTGCTGTATTTTATGCAAAACACAAATTGTGCCCATTGCTTTTTCTTTTCACAGTATTTAAGGATTAATGATAAATAAGAGCTCACATTCTTAGCACCAACTATGTGTCAAGCATTATGCTAGGCAAATCACATGAATTAACTCAAGTAATTCTCACAACAACCCAATGGAGTAGTCCTTGTAATAGTCACCATATAGAAATAATTTCCCATTTTGTGAAAGAGAAAGGTGAAATGTTAAATAATTTGTCCTTGGTCATACTGTTAATAAGTAGAACTTGAATAAGAACCCAAATGTTTCTGAATTCAGAGCCAAACTCCCAACCTGTTAAAAAAACTATCCTTAGGTCAAGCTACATAATATTGTATCAGTCAAGATTCAGTTGCAAAAAATGGAATCTCCTCTGTCTAATTGAAGCCCTCATTGGGAGAGCTGAAAAAACACATTCTAGATTACTTTCCAGGAACGATTCCCAGAGCCTCCCTGGAGAACTGGAGACCATGGGATATAATGCCTCTTTTCAGATCAGGAATCTGCCATTCCAGAATCATATTCCCAACTCCCATGATCAGAAACTTGCCTCTACTGTGGCCACCTCCAGGGCCATGCTACACCTGCTGCAAATTCACACCAGCAAAATGGTCGCCCCATCCACTGCCTCTTGACACACCCAAAGCTAGTGACTGGACACTGGAGCCACACAGACAACCCTCATGACCCACAGTGCTTCCAACAAAGTACAGCCTCCAACACTTCTGCCTTCCAAATCCTGCAGGAATGCAACCAATATGATGAACCTAAATCAAATTCAGACCCCTCTTAAAGAGGGAAATGGAGAATGGTGTTTTAACTTTCCAATGTCTGCAATACAGGAAGGGAAAAAAGGAAGGAGGGTGGAATGGATGTTGAGTTCTAATCCACGACAGCCACTACAAATTCCAAAGATTTGGATGTTCTTCTTTAATAGGGTTGCAAAATTTTGTGTCACGGAAAAGGTCCTGGATTTTTCATCAGATTCTCAAACGGGTCCATGACACAAAAATGGATCAGATCTATACGATAACATCTTGAGAAAAAGATAAACATTGCAGGAGGAGCTAAAGCATAGTGGTTAATGATGCAGTTCTCAAACTCATGAGTTCATGAACATGAGTTCAAATCCTGGTTCTGTCACTTAATAGACCTTTAGCATGTTATCTGATGTCCTTATGCCTTGATTTCCCCTTCTCTAAAATGCGGAGAATAGAATCAACCTAATATGGGTGTTTAGAAGATTAAGTGAAATAATAAATGTAAAATATTTAGAATACCTGGCACTCGGGAAATGCTCCCTAAGTGTTAGCTATTGGACTGAAAAACCTTTAGACAAGATAAATTCTAATCTTAAAAGGTTATATAATAGAGTTGCATTCATGCCCCACACTTTTAAATTCCAATTTGGTTGAGCTTTTAGAAGTGAGTACTTGATTTCCTGTGACAGCAAACAGAAAGACAAGCACCCGTCTATATGGTGATGACCTGGTTCTTCTTAAAGAATACATTAATCTCACAGCCAATTACTGCCAGGGGGAACAGTTCAAGCACAACTGTGCCAAAACCAAATTTGTCAGTTTTAGGAGATGTTCTTCAGGACCCAAATGGATAGTATTTTGAAAGTATTCAAAATGCTAACCCTTTTATTGTTTGGAGGGAGGTGTATTAATAGTAACCTCATCCTGGCAGGCCTGCTCCGATACAATGTTGCTATCAAATATTCCACTCCTGTCTTGTTATCTGGGTGAGGTGCATGACTGACAACTCCAGCTTGCAAAAATCTTGCCATCCAAGAGCTTATCTTCCATGCTTAAAGGAGCAGGACTTCCGTGCTTCCATGGACTCTGCTCAATCATTTGTGCAAACCTAATGAAGCTTACAAAGAAAAGCCTCAGCCCTGCTGGCAGGTACTCCTACAGGCTTCTCTGGACGGCAGAAACCAGACTATGTCTTGGCAAGAATGCAAAGCAGACCCTTTAATTCTGACCATACATCGACTTCCTCGGTGTCTAAAATGTATGTGTCAATCAACTGCGAGAAAAACCTACATTTCGTTCATCAGTAACTTTGGTGTTCGATTGTTTGATACATGTCTTCAATCAGAAGTCTCGTTGACATCAGATTGTAACATGTTAAAGAGAACAATTATGGCCAGTGCCAGCCAGCACTTAGGGAAAGGGTTCTTTAATATACTGCTGGTAGGAGGAGTTAGTACATCTTTTCTGAGATTGACATGGGAATATCTAACAAAATCTTTAAAAGTGAATGCTTATTGACTCACCAATTCAACTTCTAAGAATTTATTCCAAGGAAATAATCTGACAACTGCATAAATTGTATGTACAAAGATGTTCACTTAGGAACTGTTTATAATACAAACAATTGTAAAAGAACTCAATGTTCACAACATAAAATTGGTTAAAACAATTATGGTATAGCTTTAGAATGTAATTCTAAGCAGTTATTAGAAGGAAAATTTAGATATATTTAAATATTGGCATGAAAAGATAGCTGTGATGTAAATTTCAAACAACCAGACGCATAGTATGATCTCATTTGTGTTTGTGTATATTTATATATAATGTATACATATGTGTGAATATATATTATATATATATAATTATATAAAAAAATATATAATATTTCTAGAAAGCCATACACTGGAAGGTTAACACTGGTAATTTATAATGCTTGAGATTGAGCAATTTTTATTTTTTCCTTATGCTATTCTGTATTTTATTAAAAATGATCCATATGTATTACTTTTTTAATCAGAAAAAATAAGTTATTAAAAAATTTTATGCTCAAGTGATAGCACTTTAATTTGAAAATAGTCCAAGATATGTACTAAGATTCATATATTCATAAACATACATAATCTCTAAACTTTCTTTGTATCTTGTATCAATATTGGAATAGGCAAACCAATATGCCTTTAGAAGACAGGTGGGCAAAGTAAGTGAAATAGGGTATAAGGCGATAGGAAGGGGAAGTGACCATGATTAACTACAGAGCACATAACCAGTCCAAAGGCTTTCAAATTCAAAAAACTTTCCAAGCACTCAAAATACATCTACAGGCTGAATTTGAATGGCAAGCTGCTAATAAGGACCTTTACAGTGTAAATCTACACACACGCAGAACATTACTATAACTCTCCCATACAATTACAACTGAACATCACTCCCTCTCCATCTTCTAAAGGTGGCTTAAGTAGTATCTATAAGGATTATATTTTTATATTTGTAAAATTATCTTCCTAAAATTTAATATAAGAAAAATGTTTATCTCTCTTGATAAAACTTTCATTTCATAACAGAAGGAAAGCAACATATTTAATTGGCTTTCCCTTTTTTGTTATTTCCCTATTTTGTTCTAGAAAGCTCAGATATGTCCCTTAGTCTAGGTTTTCTGTAAAACTGTCTTTTCCCCTCTATCACTTAGTTCTTACTCACTTGCTTTGATCTTTAGAGTATATGTATTAATCTTACACTTGAGTGTATGTATATACATGACTTTAAATATTTTTGAAATTCAGATTGGACAGAGGGAAGTAGAAACGAGTTAATGTACTAAAAAAATAACATCAGCATGCAATAAAATAATTGGTAATGACTTGCAAACACACTTTATATACTTTGGTAGTATCTCTATTTATTTGCCAAATTTTAAACTTTGAAATATAGACTGCAAATGTAACATGGGGAATTTAACAGCTGACATGGAAAAGAACCAGGAAAATAACAAGTGAAAAGAAAAGGCAAAAGGGGTAGGAAATAGAATTTTCTTTAAAGGTGGAATATTGTATTACAGAATATGAATGTGCAGCAACCACTGTGCCAAAAATAAGATAAAACAAATAGCATCTTTCTTAGGAAGCTTATACCCTTACAGATATATGGATAAGCCTGTCTGCAGAGTCCATCTTCCATCCCCTCTGGGTCCTATGCCTGCCTTTCCACTCCCCCAGGCTTGTCTACCTGCTTCTTGCTGCTGCTTTACAGCCCACCCATCAATAACCTCTTTCTCAAAAACTAGAAATGAGAATATAAATATTCCTCAAACTTGAAGTTTTGGAACTAAGATGTTTATTAAAAATTAAAAATTGATGGTAGGTAATTATCAAAATGAAATGTGTTAAGATGAGTAATATTAAAATTAATTATTAAATATTTTAAATGTTATTTTATTTTCACATTTATAAGCTGCTCCCTTTTTTTATTCTTAGTTATCTATTTTATACATATAAGTGTATATATGTAAATCCCAATCTCCCAATTCATCCCACCACCACCAACCCCCTTCCCTGCTTTCCCTCCTTGGTGTCCATACGTTTGTTCTCTACATCTATGTCTCTATTTCTTAAGCTGCTCCTTTTTTAGGAATAAAAGTTCTAAGGATCAATGAAATGCTGGAAAATTCTTTAAAGAAAGCCCTCAGGGGCTTCCCTGGTGGCGCAGTGGTTGAGAGTCCGCCTGCCGATGCAGGGGATACGGGTTCGTGCCCCGGTCCGGGAAGATCCCACATGCCGCGGAGCGGCTGGGCCCGTGAGCCATGGCCGCTGAGCCTGCGCATCCGGAGCCTGTGCTCCGCAACGGGAGAGGCCACAACAGTGAGAGGCCCGCGTACAGCAAAAAAAACAAACAAACAAAAAAAAAAAAAATAAAGAAAGCCCTCATATAAATTCAAGTTATATGCTGAGTCAAAAGTACAACTTTGATGGTAAAAAGCTAAGCAATATTCTGCTCAACCAGATATACATATAACAAAAAACATTAACTAACTAGTCTCTTGTTTTTATTGTCTACTGAAATAAATTTCAATTTAAAGAAATAAGACCCAAATATAAATGAATAAGCTGGCTATTATAAGAAATACATTCCTTGTTCAACTATGTATCTTGAGATCTCATTGAAATGGAATAAAACAAAACATTTTAGAAATTAACTTAGTAATCAAAAGCTGGATGAGAAAGTAATATTATATCAATGCCTAAATAGCATTTAGTATGAAGTTAAGATTTTCTAAAACACTCCAGGGTGTAAAGTCAAAAAAATTTTGAGAAAAATTAATTATTTAGTCAAAGATAATGAGAAAGAACTTTCATGTACCTCTTAATGTAAGGAAAGTCTGAGGAACAAATAAAACTTACAAAAAAATTTTTTTTTACCCCCAAACAAGAAAAGCACAATAGATTGTGAGTGACAGAGGATATTTCTGAATTGATTTTAAAAAAATGAATATGGAGAGTGAAGTACTCTGACGATGTATGGAATCCACAGCATCAACATTCAATAAACATTAAAAGTCACAATGCATGTGCAGATTGACAATCTAAAAATAATTACCAACAAAGGAAAATAGCACTGTCATCATTACCCCAGGATACCAAAGTGACACACAATGAAGCATTCACTCTCCTAAAACAGGGAAGTGTGGTAGAATTACTGAGTACTGTTAAACCATTGGAGGGTTTCTACAAAAAGTCTCCAAGATAGATATAATTACTACAGGATTATAAACCTATCCACTAAGGTGATGAATTAATGACCAGAATAAATACCTAGAAACTCAGAATCAACAAATTAGTAGCAAATTACAGACAAAACAATCACATGATGTCTGCAATCCCATTTAAATAAAACTCTACCGTGAAAGAGCCAGCAGTGGAGCTGGCAGTGATTCTGAAGCAGCAGCAGCAATCCATAAAGGCTTCTTAATTTTCTTGTCATTTAAGAATTAAGCCACTTCCAGTTCACACTGATCCTACCAGGTGCACTAAATTGATGTCATTAGGAGCCATCAGGAAATACCCACCGAGACCTATACCAACACTGAGAACTTTTGTTAAACAGCTGGGTGTTTTAATTGATTTGTATTATTTAAAATAGGAACAGTTAAAAGTCAGTTATCGGATGTTGTGTAAAAGAGATGCCTAGAGACTCTAGGGAGACTGAGTTCAGAAGAAAGCCAATCACTGGAACTTCACTTGAGCACTTAAGATTATTACTAGAGGAAGCGCAATTAAATCATCAGTTTATCAGCCATCATTATAAATCACCAGGCAACATATCAAGCTTCATTATTTAAGAATCCTTAACCAGTGACTTCCTGCATCACTGAGAGTCAAAAGCCATCTATCTACCAAAGGGTACCTAAGGAGTTTTAGATTTTTTGGTGTGTGTGTGTGTGTGTGTGTGTGTGTGTGTGTGTGTGTGTGTGTGTGTGTGTTTTGGTTTTTTACCCTGAGAGATTTATCATGGAAATATGAAAACTCACTGAAATTAATTATCATACCTTTGCATGTTTTAGACATACTAAAATCTTCAAAATGAAATTACTGGTATTTGGGGCATGCAGAATGTGTATTCAAGGCTCCTCCTGGTCCAGTTCTCTCACAGTACTTGTGTGGGATCACATGGAAAAATAATCATTGAGTTTCTTTCCACTTCTACCCACCCAAACCCATTCATTTACCTGCACTTGGACAGCCTTCCCCAGACATGTAAAATCAGAAAACAAGGTACCTCAGAAGTCTTAGTTTTCCAAATCTAAAGCACACAGTTCAGGTGTTAGAAAGAATATATGTGAAAGGAGATGACACAGGTTGAGTTTTGTATACAACTCTCTCTCTTACTCTTCCTACCAACTCTATGTAGATGCTGCCATTAATTTTAATGGAAAAATAAGACACGGAGAGTTTTTGTAATTTGCCCAAGGTCACACTAGCTAGTAAGTGGTAGTGCCCAAAGTTAAATCCACTCTGTCTGGTGCAGCACTAGATAAGGACTCTGGAAGGGGGCAAGCCTCCTTGGAGAATGCACAAGTCTCGGCATCAACTTATATCAAAAAGCAAGAAGCCATCAAAGCTACTTGGGTTCTATCAAAATAACTCAGGAGCCAACTTATAGACTTATATTGGCCATGGAAATTCCCTGGCAGTCCGGTGGTTAGGACTCAGCACTTTCACTGCTGTGGGCCTGGGTTCAATCCCTGGTCAGGGAACTAAGTTTCCACGAGCCACACAGCGCAGCTCAAATAAAAAGGGAGAGAGACTTACACTGGCCAAAGATGAGACAAACCAAGCATCAATAAAGGTAATCACTACAATTAATTGAAATACATAAAACATTTATATCCATGACTTCATAAAAAAACTTTCTTGGTCACCTTTGGAGGATGCTAGAGAACCAACTCATTATCTTGAAAGCTAGAACATAAAGAGAAAGAATCAAGCATTTATCCTGCCTTTACTCTACAAAGCACACCTCAAGTAACTAAGCTGGTGAGGGAAACTCTGTCATAGAAGTAGTCCAGCTAATAAATAATGAATGATAGAATTAGAACATTACCATTTTGCAACCTCTCTAATGAATTAATGGGTCTAGGCAATAATCATCAATGGCTGCTAACATCACAAAAAAGAGTAAAAACCAAATATTATGTGCCTCCTTATAAAAGTACCCAGAATCACTGATGAAGTATTCTTGCCCTAAAATACTAAGCCTGAATCTGATCAAGCTTCCAGATCTAACTAGGAGTGTATATAAAAAATAGGGAGGAACACAGTAAACACACCACAGAGATACAATAAAAAAAAAAATCCAGACTGCAAATACTACAGGACAAACAACCTTTTTTCTTTAACAAAACCTACAAGAAAAAAAGAAAGGAAGGGATGATAATTTTAGTTTCAAAAGTCTTGAGGTGTTAACCATTTTAATGTATAAACCTTATTTGGATCCTGATTCAAAGAAACTATTTAAAAAAAGAAGAGGAAGGAAGGGAAGGAGGAAGGGAGGGAGGAAAGAAGGAAAGAAGAAAGAAGGAAGGAAGGAAGGAGGGGGGAGGGAGATGGGGGAAGGGAAGGGAGGGTGAGGAGGGGAGGGAGGGAGGGAGGGAGGAAGGAAGGGGGAGAAGAGGAAACAATTGGGGAAATTCAAACATTTGCTTATTTAATGATATTAAGAAATTATTAACAACTTTAGTTGTGATAACAGAATTGTGGTTATGTTTTTTAAGAATCCTTACCTTTTTTAAGTAAACTTTTTTATTTTGAGATAAATGTGGATTCACACACAGCTGTAACAAATGATACAAAGAGATCACTCATACCCTTCACTCAGTTCCCCCAGTGGTAACATCTTGCAAAACTATAGTCTCTTCATGAGATTTTTTTCTTAGATTTCATATATATGTGTCAGCATTCAGTATTTGTTTTTCTCCTTCTGACTTACTTCACTCTGTATGACAGACTCCAGGTCC
>NC_041221.1:82727638-82729270 GCF_002837175.3 Physeter macrocephalus | reverse complement strand
GTTCCCTTTTCTCCACACCCTCTCCAGGATTTATTGTTTGTAGATTTTTTGATGATGGCCAATCTGACCGGTGTGAGATGATATCTCATTGTCCTTTTTGATTTGCATTTCTCTAATGATTAGTGATGTTGAGCATTCTTTCATGTGTTTGTTGGCGATCTGTATATCTTCTTTGGAGAAATGTCTATTTAGGTTTTCTGCCCATTTTTGGATTTGTGTTGTTTGTTTTTTTGTTATTGAGCTGCATGAGTTGCTTATAAATTTTGGATATTAATCCTTTGTCAGTTGCTTCATTTGCAACTATTTTCTCCCATTCTGAGGGTTGTCTTTTGGTCTTGTTTATGGTATCCTTTGCTGTGCAAAAGCTTTTAAGTTTCATTAGGTCCCACTTGTTTATTTTTGTTTTTATTTCCATTTCTCTAGGAGGTGGGTCAAAAAGGATATTGCTGTGATTTATGTCACAGTGTTCTGCCTATGTTTTCCGCTAAGACTTTGATAATGTCTGGCCTTACCTTTAGGTCTTTAACCCATTTTGAGTTTATTTTTGTGTATGGTGTTAGGGAGTGTTCTAATTTCATTCTTTTACATGTAGCTGTCCAGTTTTCCCAGCACCACTTATTGAAGAGGCTGTCTTTTCTCCACTGTATATCCTTCCCTCCTTTATCAAAGATAAGGTGACCATATGTGTGTGGGTTTATCTCTGGGCTTTCTATCCTGTTCCATTGATCTATATTTCTGTTTTTGTGCCAGTACCATACTGTCTTGATTACTGTAACCTTGTAGTATAATCGGAAGTCAGGGAGCCTGATTCCTCCAGCTCCATTTTTCGTTCTCAAGATTGCTTTGGCCATTCGGGGTCTTTTGTGTTTCCATACAAATTGTGAAATTTTTTGTTCTACTTCTGTGAAAAATGCCAGTGGTAGTTTGATAGGGATTGCATTGAATCTGTAGATTGCTTTGGGTAGTAGAGTCATTTTCACAATGTTGATTCTTCCAATCCAAGAACATGGTATATCTCTCCACCTATTTGTATCATCTTTAATTTCTTTCATCAGTGTCTTATAGTTTTCTGCATACAGGTCTTTTGTCTCCTTAGGTAGGTTTATTCCTAGATATTTTATTCTTATTGTTGCAATGGTAAATGGGAGTGTTTTCTTAATTTCACTCTCAGATTTTTCATCATTAGTGTATAAGAATGCCAGAGATTTCAGTGCATTAATTTTGTATATTGCTACTTTACCAAATTCAGTGATTACCTCTAGTAGTTTTCTGGTAGCATCTTTAGGATTCTCTATGTATAGTATCATGTCATCTGCAAACAGTGACAGTTTTACTTCTTCTTTTCCAATTTGGATTCCTTTTATTTTTCTTTCTTCTCTGATTGCTGTGGCTAGAACTTCCAAAACTATGTTGAATAAGAGTGGTGAGAGTGGGCAACCTTGTCTTGTTCCTGATCTTAGTGGAAATGGTTTCAGTTTTTCACCATTGAGGACGATGTTGGCTGTGGGTTTGTCATATATGGCCTTTATTATGTTGAGGAAAGTTCCCTCTATGCCTACTTTCTGCAGGGTTTTTATCATAAATGGGTGTTGAATTTTGTCAAAAGCTTTCTCTGCATCTATTGAAATGATC
>NC_041221.1:82710081-82726764 GCF_002837175.3 Physeter macrocephalus | reverse complement strand
GGGCCCAGCCGCTCCGCGGCATGTGGGATCCTCCCAGACCGAGGCGCGAACCCGGTTCCCCTGCATCGGCAGGCGGACGCGCAACCACTGCGCCACCAGGGAAGCCCATCCTTCATTTCTTTTTCATTTATTTCTGATCTTATCTTTAAGATTTCTTTCCTTCTGCTAAATTTGGGGTTATTTTGTTCTTCTTTCTCTAGATTGTATTGCTATAAACTTCCCTCTTAGAACTGCTTTTGCTGCATCCCATAGGTTTTGGGTCGTCGTGTCTCCATTGTCATTTATTTATAGGTATTTTTTGATTTCCTCTGTATGATTTGTGATAGAGGAAAAATCATACACAAGTAATAGTCACTTAGGAGACCCCATGTTTATTTCTCCATGATCAACTCCCAACCTACATCCGTATGTGTGCACACTTTACATGGCAAATCTTCTATTTTATGCTTTTGGTTGCCGGCCATATTATAAGCGTTTTCAATATGGCAACAAAACCTTTATCGTCATGGTTTGGCATGGTTTCATGGAACAAATCACAAGTGTCCCAAATGAACAATGAGGAGTGACAAGGTAAACATAACAACTCAGTGTTTTTCTGTTTGTTTGTCTCAACAACTAAAGCAATGCATCATATTTCTCAGCAGCAGCCCTTTCCTTCTTAGGAGAACCTGCTTTGGTCTCCATATTAAGAGGGATAACATCACTGTTCATTCACAAGCGACTTCCTCACCCAGGTGCCCCTGCTGAAACGAGTCCTCAGCATCTGGCAGGCATGTAACACAGAAATACATTCAAATGTCAATCCATTGTAATTCTGTGGTTGCTGTGAGCTGGAGCACTGTGTGGGGTTTCTCACCAGCAGGCCTTTGCTGACACAGCTAGGACAGCAAGGGCTCCTGCCGACAGCTTCCCTCACTGGATTCCAGTAAGAGTTTGCTTACATACAGTAAGGCAGACACTCCCTCTTAAAGGATTCCTCTTCCCGATTACACAGGCTCTTTCCAGTTTAAGGACTCAGATGTATGGGTAGGTGAGTTCTCCAGGGAAGTATCTACCTGACTTTCTCAGGTTTTATTCCAGTGTATGCACTATCCTGTTTGGCACAGGCTGAATCATCCCTGAGGCCTTTGCCACATTTATTACCATCCTGTATCTTCTGCAAGAGTTCCCTAATGTATAGACTTAACAGGATGGCTAAGGAATGTCTCACATCCACCAGTTCGCTGGACAGCTCAGAGCAGTCTTTTCCACTGACAGGGAGGAGCCACCCCTGAAGACACTTTTCCCTCACATAGGTTTTTGAGAGCCAGTCAGAAGATGAGTGTGGCCCATGTTCATTAAATATCCACAGGTTGTTCTCCAGGGTGTGATCTTTGGTGTCGGATGAGGGAAGAGCTCCTTCTGAATGTTTTCCCACACTGAGGACAATGACTGGGACTCTCCCTGCTGTGGAGCCTCTGATGTACTGCCAGGTGAGAGTTCTGCTTGAAGGACTGTCCACAATCTGGACACTGGTATGGGGTGTCCTTAGTGTGAATTCTCTGGTGTTTGGTCAGACAGGAGCTGTCCCTGAAAGCTTTACCACACTGATTACACTCATAGGTCTTCTCGCCAGTATGAGTCCTCTGGTGACGTATAAGGCCGGCGACGTTCCTGAAAAGTTTCTGACACTGATCACAGCCATAGGGCTTCTCACCAGTATGAATCCTCTGGTGCCTGATGAGGTAAGCACTCTCAATGAAAGTTTTCCCACATTCTTTACACTCATAGGGTTTCTCCCCAGAATGGATTTTCTGATGCACAATGAGGTGAGAGTTACGGTTGAAGGATTTCCCACATTCCACACATTCAAAGGGCTTCTCTCCAGTGTGAGTCCTCTCATGCTGGGTGAGGTATGAGCCATCTCGGAAGGCCTTTCCGCATTTGCTACAGTCATAAAGTTTCTCCCCAGTGTGGATTCCGAGATGCACAGTGAGGTGGGAGATGTCGGTGAAAGGTTTCCCACACTCATTACATCTATATGGTTTTTCCCCTGTATGAGTTCTTTGATGCAGAATCAGGCTAGTTTTCTATCGTTGCCATAATAAAGTACCATAAACATACCTTAAAACAACGCAGATTTATTATCTCATAGCCTTAATTAGCTTAGTGACCTTCCCTCTGACTCTGCCCCCCTAGGAACAAGTCAAACTTCCAAGCGGAGCTACCCCGGGGCTCCGAGGCTACGCCAACCAGTGTGAGCATCTCTGAGCCAGCCAGCACTGCAGGGCCTCAGGAGGGATGCTCCCAGGTCCTCCCAGACCTCTCTGTAGCCTCCTACTCCCCATTCCCGGAGACCCACCCTCTTCTTCACAATAACACCCTCTCATTATCCAAGTCCCAAAGAAAGAAGTTATTCTTAGGCCCTGAGCTGTGGGATGCTGATTCAGAGAAGTTTCTGCCGAGATGCCCCCATCCATGCTTACAACTGCCCTGCGACCCTGACTTAGCCACTTCTGGTCTTAAAAAGGTCCAAAGAAAACCCAAACTCACCTCTTTTTATCTCCACCTTTTTATTCCTCATCAAATGATTATAACAATGTATGATTTGTGATAGAGGAAAAAGCATACACAAGTAACAGTCACTTAGGAGACCCCATGTTTATTTCTCCATGATCAACTCCCAACCTACATCCGTATGTGTGCACACTTTACATGGCAAATCTTCTATTTTATGCTTTTGGTTGCCGGCCATTATTATAAGCGTTTTCAATATGGCAACAAAACCTTTATCATCATGGTTTGGCATGGTTGCATGGAACAAATCACAAGTGTCCCAAATGAACAATGAGGCGTGACAACGTAAACATAACAACTCAGTGTTTTTCTGTTTGTTTGTCTCAACAACTAAAGCAACGCATCATATTTCTCAGCAGCAGCCCTTTCCTTCTTAGGAGAACCTGCTTTGGCCTCCATATTAAGAGGGATAACATCACTGTTCATTCACAAGCGACTTCCTCACCCAGGTGCCCCTGCTGAAACGAGTCCTCAACACCTGGCAGGAATGTAACGCGGAAATACATTCAAATGTCAATCCGTTGTAATTCTGTGGTTGCTGTGAGCTGGAGCACTGTGTGGGGTTTCTCACCAGCAGGCCTTTGCTGACACAGCTAGGACAGCAAGGGCTCCTGCCGACAGCTTCCCTCACTGGATTCCAGTAAGAGTTTGCTTACATACAGTAAGGCAGACACTCCCTCTTAAAGGATTCCTCTTCCCGATTACACAGGCTCTTTCCAGTTTAAGGACTCAGATGTATGGGTAGGTGAGTTCTCCAGGGAAGTATCTACCTGACTTTCTCAGGTTTTATTCCAGTGTATGCACTATCCTGTTTGGCACAGGCTGAATCATCCCTGAGGCCTTTGCCACATTTATTACCATCCTGTATCTTCTGCAAGAGTTCCCTAATGTATAGACTTAACAGGATGGCTAAGGAATGTCTCACATCCACCAGTTCGCTGGACAGCTCAGAGCAGTCTTTTCCACTGACAGGGAGGAGCCACCCCTGAAGACACTTTTCCCTCACATAGGTTTTTGAGAGCCAGTCAGAAGATGAGTGTGGCCCATGTTCATTAAATATCCACAGGTTGTTCTCCAGGGTGTGATCTTTGGTGTCGGATGAGGGAAGAGCTCCTTCTGAATGTTTTCCCACACTGAGGACAATGACTGGGACTCTCCCTGCTGTGGAGCCTCTGATGTACTGCCAGGTGAGAGTTCTGCTTGAAGGACTGTCCACAATCTGGACACTGGTATGGGGTGTCCTTAGTGTGAATTCTCTGGTGTTTGGTCAGACAGGAGCTGTCCCTGAAAGCTTTACCACACTGATTACACTCATAGGTCTTCTCGCCAGTATGAGTCCTCTGGTGACGTATAAGGCCGGCGACGTTCCTGAAAAGTTTCTGACACTGATCACAGCCATAGGGCTTCTCACCAGTATGAATCCTCTGGTATCTGATGAGGTAAGCACTCTCAATGTTTTCCCACATTCTTTACACTCATAGGGTTTCTCCCCAGAATGGATTTTCTGATGCACAATGAGGTGAGAGTTACGGTTGAAGGATTTCCCACATTCCACACATTCAAAGGGCTTCTCTCTAGTGTGAGTCCTCTCGTGCTGGGTGAGGTATGAGCCATCTCGGAAGGCCTTTCCGCATTTGCTACAGTCATAAAGTTTCTCCCCAGTGTGGATTCCGAGATGCACAGTGAGGTGGGAGATGTCGGTGAAAGGTTTCCCACACTCATTACATCTATATGGTTTTTCCCCTGTATGAGTTCTTTGATGCAGAATCAGGGACGAATTTCGGTTGAAGGCTTTCCCAAATTCTAGACATGCGTAAGGTTTCTCCCCAGTGTGAATTCTCTGCTGTTGTGTCAGAGCTGACCCATCACTGAAGGCTTTCCCACATTTACTGCATTTATAGGGCTTCTCTCCTGTATGGATTCTTTAATGCACAATTAGGTTATAGTTCTTGGAGACGGATTTTCCACACTCATTACAGGTATAAGGTTTCTCTCCAGTCTGAGTTCAGTGATGCAAAACAAGAGAAGAGTTCCGTTTGAAGCACTTGCCACATTCAGTACATGTGTACAGTTTTTCTCCAGGGCTGTTCCTCCTGTTTTCATTAAGAGATGAACTCAGGGTAAAGATGTCCCCAAAGTCCTTACCTTCATACAGTTTCTTCCCTCCTTTCATTATTTTTTGTTCACCAAGAGGGGTAAAATGGTTGAAAGACTTAACACTTTCAGGGTATTTATAGGGTTTCTCTCTAGTTTGAGTTCTTCCAAATTGAATAACTTCCATGGAATGGTTGAAGGCTTTCCCACAGGTGTCACTGTCACCCGTTCTCTAGCTACATAACTTTTCTGACCATTGTGTAAAGCTGGGTCACAATCCAGGCTTTTAACACCTGAGCCACGTACATGGAAACCATTTCTTGTGGAAACTCTCTGACGTCGTGGAAGGTCTGGGCTCACGCTCAAATGCTCCCCAAATCCAGGATATTCACGAATTGCTTCCTGAGCTCCTGGTTCCTCCTGAGTTAAGGCTGATTGCCTTAAATGTCCCTCCTGGTTCTCACAGTCCCAACTATTACCTAGAATGGAGAAATGAGGACCCTCTCGTGTAAATCCTTCCATCTCCATGTCACAGGACAGTTCTTCCTCAGGAATGTTCTCAGCTGTCATTTTCAAACTGTCCCAGGCGGAGGCAGGCCGGTGGCACCTGCGGCAGTGGAGGGGGCTGCAGCGGCCATGTTCGGTGCAAATGCCTCCCTTGTTGCCTTTTATAAGCACACCCACTTTCCTCCTACTCATAACCTCTGAAAACTGCAATCTATTCTCCAATCTATAATCTTCTCATTTCAAAAATGTTAGCTAAATGGAATCATATACGAGGCAAACATTGGGGATTCACTTTTTGCACTCAATAATTCTCTGGAGATTCATCCGGGTTGTTAAGCATATCAATAGTTGGTTCCTTTGTATTGCTGAGTAGTATCGTGCTAAGGATGTACCACCGTTTGTTTAACCATGCACCTCCTAAAGGACTTCAGAGTTGTTTCCATTTGGGCTACTACGAATAAAGCTGCTATAAACAACTCTGTAGAGCCCTTATCTTTTATTCACTTTTATTTTTTTATTGGAGTATAATTGCTTTACAATGTTGTGTTAGTTTCTGCTGTACAGCGAAGTGAATCAGTTCTATGTATACCTATATCCCCTCCCTCTTGGACCTCCCTCCCACCCACCCCACCCCTAGTGCCACTCATCTAGGTCATCACAGAGCACGAAGCTGAGCTCTGTGTGCTATAGAGCAGGATCCCACTAGCTATCTATTTTACACGTGGAAGTATATATCTGTCAATCATGATCTCCCAATTTGTCCCATCCTCCCCTTCCCCCTCTGTGTCCACATGTCCATTCTCTACATCTGTGTCTCTATTCCTGCCCTGGAAATAGGTTCATCTGTACTATTTTTCTATATTCCACATATATGCATTATTATACGATATTATACGTTTTTCTGTTTCTGACTTACTTCACTCTGTATGACAGACTCTAGGTCCAACCACATCTCTAGAAATGACCCAATTTCATTCCTTTTTATGGCTGAGTAATATTCCATTGTATATATGTACCACATCTTCTTTATCCATTCACCTGTCATTGGACATTTAGGTTGCTTCCATGTCCTGGCTACTGTAAATAGTGCTGTAATGAACATTGGGGTACATGTGTAATTTTGAATTATGGTTTTCTCAGGGTATATGCCCAGTAGTGGGATTGCTGGGTCATATGGTAGTTCTGTTTTTAGTTTTTTTAAGGATCCTCCATACTGTTCTCCATAGTGGCTGTATCAATTCACATTCCCACCAACAGTGCAAGAGGTTTCCCTTTTCTCCACATCCTCTCCAGCATTTATTGTTTGTAGATTTTTTGATGATGGCCATTATGACCAGTGTGAGGTGATACCTCATTGTACTTTTGACTTGCATTTCTCTAATAATTAGTGATGTTGAGCATCTTTTCATGTGCCTCTTGGCCATCTGTAAGTCTTCTTTGGAGAAATGTCTATTTAGGTCTTCCACCCATTTTTGTTATTGCATTGTTTGTTTTTTTGATATTGAGTCCTTATCTTTTAAAGATACATACTTAAATACTTATGGATGAGAATGGATGAGATAATATGATGTCTGGGATTTGCTACCAAAAAATTCCAGATTGGGTGAGATACCAAAATAATAAGTAAGATTGGCCATTAGTTTGCAAGTGCACTATACTATTACCTCTACTTTTGAATTATGTTTGTAATTTTCCATATAAAGTTAAAAAAAGGAGACAGTAAGAAAAAATTACTTATCTGATACACTTATCTGAAGATATGCATATTTACACATATCTTTGAGTAAAATTGGAAGTATGATTTCTTATCATCTAATTTTAGCTCATGCCAAGATTACAGTAGTTCTTAACCTAAAACATAGAGCCCACACCTTCCAGTGATTATTATTGTAACATTCACTGTACCAAATTTAGCAGATTCAATCTAGGCATCTGTTCACTTTCTTCTTCTGGAAGTTCTTTATTAGGCTGCAGGGTTGAGATAATAGGTAGTCTGTAATGTTGGACAAAAGCAGGTAAGTAATCACCATAATCAAATGTATGAGATTCATGAGTAGCTTGTCTTCAAAAGAGAGAGTTCATATCTGACATGAATAGGTCCTTATCATCAAGACAAATGCTGAGAACACAGAAGTGTGATTACTAAAGATGAAGAGCAATAAACTATAGGAGCACAGTCAAGCCTGAAAATGAAGTGAAATGCATGTTATATTATGCAAAGGCTACTTTTGTTTTTAAGCCACTCTGGAGGACAGGATATTATTATCATGTTCAGTCTACAACCTAATGGTTCTTTAGTATAATCCTGCAAAATGGTGTCTACTATTTGGTGCCACCAATATTCTATCAGCTCATTCTTCCCCAGTGCTGTATCACACCCTCCCCTTCACAGCACTGAGGACACCCTATTTTTTCTCCACATGGAGCCTTACAAAATTGAGGACACACTCTCTCAAAGATCTCAAGCAAAGAACAGCACATAAATAGCAACCCATTAACTAAAATGGGATTAAAAGCTAAGACCTCCAAAGTAAATATTCATAATGACTTTCAAATACCAAGTTAGTACAATGACAACAAATGAGTTTCCCTTGTTAGGTCTTCAATGCCTGGACATACACTGTGATGAGCAATTCTAAAGCTTAAACAAAGTGTGTTATCAAAAGTGGGGATACCTGTCCACAAGATCAATCCCAATAAGACTAATCCCAAAGGAACATCTAAAAGTTATAGTTATGTTGTAGTTTGGTTATATCAAATATCCCTCCCAATAAGTGGGCCTCATACTTGGTATTGAGATAGTAATGCTTATTGTGATAGGATTTGATCATTAGTACCATACTTTGACAAGTAGGAAAAAGATGGTCTGCTAACAGGCTGTCTGTATGATGCTTAAATGCCTGGAAACTAAAAGATACTAGTCAATTTCATTAAAAACTATCAACATACAGATAGGTTCATGTGGTTGGTTTAGCAACTTAGGAATTCCATCAATGGAATGAAATCTATTGGCAACATCATATTAGGTAACTAAGAAAATATGGTTGACCTTAAAATCTTATTCATATGTCACAAGCCGGAACGGAGACATGTGGAATTAAAACCCAAATGGCATAGACCACGTGGAATTGTGCTATAGGTTTGCACTGAGGAGATTAATAATAGCGATGCTAGTGACAGAAAAAAGAAAAAAAAATAAGATTCGGGCTCAGGTGCACAATGTAAAACATGATTGAGAAGGAGCAGAGAAAAAAGGCCCTGAAGTTAAATACATATATATTTTTGGATGCTCCCTTCCTCTATCCTTTGCCATCTTCCTTGACTCTCACAACCAAACATTTTCTGGGTCCTGTGGATTCTGACTCTACATTTTTGGACAGTCTGTGGTCACTTACAAGACACTGGAAGTTGAAACGCTTAGCACTTACCTTGACATACTTAAAGGTTAATCTAAAACACTTTGCATAAAATAAAATGCTCTTGCCAAAAATCTTTACGATGGATTTGCTTATATATCTCATTATATTTTCCTTCTTCATAGCAACCACTGATTCCTGGTCTACAGAAATGGCATTTCAGAGGGGGCCATTTTTGTAAGCTGAAGTGGTTTCCCAGAAAGGAACATATGAAAAAATGAGGGGGATATATAAAGACAGAACAAAGGCAACAGGGAAAGCATGAAACCTGGAAAGAATTCCAAGAACAAACTACACAAAATGGGTTTGGGGACGTGAACAGCCATGCTTGGCAGGAGCTGAAACTGTAGCATGGAAGCATAGGAGAAAAGCTTGAAAGGGCTGGTGGGACCCAGGGGATGGCAGCCACTGGAACACCAGCAAGGCATTTAGACCACACACCATAGCCCCTTGGACAGCTATTGCAGGTTTGCACATGGGTAAGATAAGAGCAGCATGGCTAGGAAAAATTGACTAGAAGGAAGGAGCAGGGAGGAAAGGAGCAGAAGACCACAGTAGAAGGTTTTACTAATTGTTCCAGATGAGGCAACAGGGCTTGAACTAGGAAGGTGACAGTAGGAAGAGAAAGAAAAGGATTAATATGAGGGGCAGTGTGATTCATATACTTAAAAACTAGTTTTGTCCTCAATTAAAACTTAGAAAAATGGTCATTTGCAGTCATTGCCAAAGAACTACTTATGAGATGCTACGGATTCTTAAGTTGATTGGGAGGTAAACTGTCATTATTGTGATCAAACACGTAAGAGGGCATAAAAATTCTAATGGCTGATAAAGTCATTTTTAAAGGAAGCTTTGGTTAAGCTTAACAGAGGCTGGGAAAAAATAAGATTTTTGATATAAGTAAAAATTATTTTTAAAGAGAACATGATTGGTTGAAAGGTGATGAGTATTTTTAAATTTCTAAAATAATTAGTGATTTTAGCAGGGCAGTAATAATGACTTATATGATTGACAAATCTATTTTTCTCGACTTTTGCAAATCTATTTTTTATATCTACTTTTCTAGATCTATTTTCTCAACTTTTTCAGATCACTACTGCAAACTTATTGTTAATCAAAAGTTAATTTTTTTTGCAAATGCACCTATTAGTAAAACTCTGAAGCATTATAGGTGACACAAGCTAAATCATCTATTTCTTGGTGTATATGCCAACTTTGTTTCTATTCTCATTTACTTAATACATTTTTATTGAACACCTACTGTATGATAAATACTGTGCTGGTGCTGGGTATACAGTGAAGAGGGAAAAAAAAAAGGGTCTGTCCACATGGGAGCACACAGTATAATGGAAAAGACAGACATTAAATTTTTTTCAAAAAATCCAAATAGATAATTTAAACCTGTAAGATGCACTATGAAGGAAAATTACAGGGTGCTATGAGGGCTTATAACAGATAGGCTAAACCAAGCCTGGATCTGGGAAGATGTATTAAAGGAAACTGTCTTTGAACTGAAATCTGTAAGGAAGTAGGAGAGTGAAACAGGAAAAAAAAAGTAGGAGAGAGAACTAGAAGAAAAGACGAGCAGAGGGAAAGAATCACACATAATACAATGAAAATACTCTCTAACCTGTTGGGTAATAGTGTCCCACGGTCCATGCAGCAGCCGAGTCTTATAGCACTCGTGAACTCCTTCCCATATGTCCTTCAGAGCTAAAGGGCTTCCATCTGTGAAAGTGCATGGTAAAGACTGCCAGTTAGTAATCCATTTGACACAATGGTGTTTGATGTCTATCTAAAACTACTGAAAGAATATTATGATTTAAAAAAAATCTTTACTAGTACACACACTATTTACATATCAAAAGAGTGCTATATGAATTACTATTTTCTTCCTGAGGGAAATGTAAACATTCAAACTTGACCCCTTTGTAACCATCTAACAGTTAAATTATCTGCTCATTTATTGCCTCTGGAATTTTTACAAAATAAATAAGATCCAAATGTGTTTTAGAGAACTGATAAATAGAATCATCGGCAAAGGACCAGGCAGACTCACATACTCACAAGGGTGTACTACAGATACCTCTGAAGTCTTAATACTTACTCTAATCCTCAAATCAGAGACCATACACATGCTTCATTCACACTTTTGTTGGCTGAATATCTGTAATGTTCAAATCACTCTGTTGGGTACCATGGGGAATAGAGAGGAGGAAAGCACACAGTTTCTCCTAGTAAGGAGTATTTCCTTACTAGGGAAATTATGATAAGTATATCAGTAAATATTTATACTAAAATCCTAGGTAGAATGGTCACTGCCAGAGGAAAGCTGCAGTTCTCTGAGAGTCCAGAGGAGGGAGACATTAACACCCACTGTTTGTGGCAGGTGGAGAAGAGATCTCAGGGGTGGAGGGACTTGAAAAGGGCTTGGCATGAAGAGATCTGTAAGAGCTTTAGTGAACAATAAACCTCCTTTTCTTTGTTTAAGCAACTTCAATTATTCGCCTATATTCGTAATCACCCAAATAATGTATTTTACGAAGAATACTATGACACAAGATAAGTAAAGTGGAGAAATAGACATCTAGGTTCAGAAAAGAAAGCAGAAAGAGGGAATTACCTAAGGACTTTAAAACCACACACTGCTGAAAAGAAGGTGATCTTAACATTAGAATTTAGTGCTACTTGGCCCATTTAGAGCTAACCAAGTCCTCAAGACCTATGGGTGTGCTCTTTTCTTTAGGTAAGTAGACAATGTCATTTAAAGAAGACTCATCAGCATATTAGATCCAAAGAAGTATTTGGTCATCAGGTACAACAAAACTTGGGGAAATAATCTACTCAAAAGCCCCCCACACCAAAAGGTATTGCATTCAGACTTATGGAGTACAAGTAAAGATGTGGGGTGTAGGAGAAGAGCACGAAATTTCAAGTCCGGGCTGAGTTTGAATCCTAATATTGGCACTTATTCTGTATGTGACTGCAAGTTATTTTGCTTTTTTTAAAAAATTGAAATATAGTTGATTTACTATTTTGCTTTTAACTTTACCTGAAAAAATAAGGATAATAATCCTTTTCAAATCGTGTTTCTGGGACTCCCCTGGTGGTCCAGGGGTTAAGAATCTGCCTTCCAATGCAGGGGACGCGGGCTTGATCCCTGGCCAGGGAACTAAGATCCCACATGCCGCGGGGCAACTATGCCCGCGTGCCGCAACTAAGAGAGACCCGACGCAGCCAAAAAAAAAAAAAAAAAAAAAAAAAAAAAAAAATCCTGGGCTTCCCTGGTGGCGCAGTGGTTGAGAATCCGCCTGCCGATGCAGGGGACACGGGTTCGTGCCCCGGTCCGGGAAGATCCCACATGCCGCGGAGCGGCTGGGCCCGTGAGCCACGGCCGCTGAGCCTGTGCGTCCAGAGCCTGCGCTCCGCAACGGGAGAGGCCACACAGTGAGAGGCCCGCATACCGAAAAAAAAAAAAAAAAAAAATTCTGCTCTTGTGAACAGTTTACATCAGTGAACACACCAGGACTGTGTCACGCACATAACAAGAGTTCAATATATATTAGGTATCTCCTCCTAGCCCCCATTGCACCATTCCAGTAATTCTCATACCTTAAAGCTAAAAGGTTCATTTATAGACCATTATTTCTTAGCATTTTCTCATGTTGCTATACCATGCACATTGTGTTTGATACAGTAATATACTAATACCATAGGCAGGGCATTTCTCATGTTTGACCTGAAAAGTTGAACTTTTCTCAACCTTTATTTTCAATAAATAGCAATAGAATATTTTGATACATTTTCAATAAGTGTCTTCATCTTGGCATTTATCTGGTGGCAGGAAACCATTATCTTGTGATAAATTGTTTTATTCCATTGACATTTCCATGTCTGTAAAATGAACAAGATTTATTCATCCAATTAACATTTGAATGTCATGTTTAGCTACAAGTTTAAAACAAGCTGCCTTCAATATCTGTGTTATATTATTTTCTGAACACATTTACAGAATAGGGCCAAACTTTAATCTCAAGCACTACACATTTTCAAAATATGCACATACACGTGTGTGTGTGTGTGTGTGTGTGTGTGTGTGTGTGTGTGTGTGTGTGTGTATTGATGTTGGAAAAGGGGAATAGCATCTTAGGTACGTCAGTGTCAAATAGCAAACCAAATAATCAAATTATTAAAAGGTGACATGCTTTTAAAATAATTTTCAGATGTCAAAGTTAAAAGAAATCAAGTTGTAGGATAATAAAATATTATAGCTGGTATAATTACTAATTTTATAGATAAGGCAACCAAGGTCTTGGGAAATATACATCTGCCAAAATTATGGAGCCAGTTCATGACTGCACTAGAGCTGGAATCTCAGGACTCACAGTTCAGTGCTCTTCCTACTATTCCGTGCTGCCTCTGAGGGTGAAGACTGCATCTGTCCTTTCACCATAGCAGCCCTGCTGTGCAGTTCTAAGCCTCACTCACACGCTGCTAATGCTTTATATATATTTACTGAATAAATGACAAGTGAAAGGATGCTTTCCTTAACTTTATTTCCTCTAAGACAGGGAAAGGCTTTGCATACCTAGAGAAGAATGCTGGGTTTAAAATCTGGTAATCAGTAATGATCTCAATTTTATTCCTTAAAATATTTCAGCTAAAAATCTAAGGATGGAGTAAATGGTTTGGCTATTACCACTATCAAAACCCTGCATACTCTGCTGGAAACATTCATACAAAATGCAATAATCAGCAGCCTAGCAACAATGTGGAGAGACCCAAAACAAATGTTATAGAATATTTTCATCAGATTTGATGCTAGAATTAAGGGTATGTGTCATAAGTTTTCAGGCAACACCTAATTTAGAGAAAAAAATTAACACCTTAAATATAAGAGCTAAAAAATGACCTGGTTAGCTCAGAATAAGAGACAATCACAGGAATAAAAAATAAGTTCAAAACACAGAAAGATGCATGATACTCTTTTATGTATGTCTATAAGTGTGCTACCTGCTTGATACGAAGAGAAAAGTGTTTTTTAAGTGAATGGATGTGATTGGATTCTCTAATGTGTTTAGAAAACTGTTTAAAAACACACATATTAATGATGATCAAATGAGTGCTTGTGCAAGTTACTTTGACAAGAGTGTCAATCTCTCCAGTTTCTGCCAACCATTTACAGTACAGAAGATCTGGGTAATATAGCTTTGTCTCTCACATACAGATATGACAATAATGATTTAATGAAGTATGATGTGGATTCTTTTCCCTAAGCCCTCATCACCGGTTTACCTAGTCATAGCTCACACCTTCAAGAGCAAAAACATACAAAAGTTAGTTTTGTGATCCTTTATTCAAAGACAAAAAATGCTGACCTGATCAGCAATATCTTTAAAACCATGACATATGCAATTGACATGCAAAATATATTCAAATATGTCTGTATTACAAAACCAAAATGGAGCCTTCAGATATCCCACTGAAATCATTGAAATGAGATAGTCAAATATATTTTTTAAATCACATCATAAAATCTTAAATGGCAGAAACATGAAGAATTTTGTGATTTTGAATCTATTTATGAAAACTGAAGACCCAAAACTTTAACTTAAAATTAAAATGTGGATATACACTCTCGATACTATGTATAAAATACATAAAATACAACTAATGGGAACATACAGTAAAGCACAGGAACCTCTGCTTAACGCACTGTGGTGTCCTAAACGGGAGGGAAACCCACAGGGCAGGGTATATATGTATATGTATGGCTGATTAATTTTGCTGTGCAGTAGGAGCTAAGACAACATTGTAAAGCAACTAAACTCCAATAAAAATTAATAAAAATAAAATAAAATTAAAATGTGGACATAAACAAATATCATGAAACATATTATTTTGTGCCTTCATGTTCAGTTGAAGTTATCTTCAATCAAGAACATTAAGCCCTGTTTATAGGGTCTATTTTTTCCGTCTGGCCTCAGTCAAAGAAGACATAAGCCATACTCAATCAACAACTCCTAGTTTCAGACCCAAGATATTCGATAGCACCAATTTCAACATGCTTAGAAATCTCATTAATCGCACTGAAGCTGAGAAGCTCAGTAAAATCCCTTGCATACTTGAAAAACAGAAGTAGAAGCTGAAATAATTTCAGCAGCAACCTACAAAGTGAGCATGGTAAATTAAGGTCATTTGTTTCACAAGTGTTTATTGAGTGCCTACTATGTGCTTCTATCATCTGGAATGATAATACATATTTGAGCTAAAGGAATATTCTCTCAGCAACCTATAATAAAATGTCAATGACAAAAGAGGCAGAGACATTGGATGAAAAATAGAATAATTAAAAAGTACAATCTTTAGCAACTGCCAGTAGCATTTAACATTTTCATATAAAATCTCTCAATTGAATAATAACCTACATGTCAAGTAATCTATATATTACTCAAAATGTTCAGCTTTCTAAATTAAATTTCTCAGGGCTATTAGTTTTCATGAATCAAATAACAGCATATTTCACTAGCACTACCTAACGCTAGTGCAAGCATGCTGAAGTCACCTTTAACCTGCAGTGCATGCTTTCACTAAAATTTCATAACTCCTAAAAAGAAGATTAGAGAGAGTATAAATTATTTAGAGTAAATGTAAGAATAATGTTCTGAATGTGGTCACTAGAAATAAAAAGGAAAGGGTGGATTTTTCACAATGAATATGTCATTATTCAATATATTGTCTTCAAGAAAGCTTTGAAGTCTATAAAAATTCATGTCACATTCCACAGTAAGGCAGAGATGATGCTCCATCAAACGGGAAAATTCATTTTTGCTTCAGTGAGAAAATTATATTGTGATATGAAATGAGTGTTAATTGTTCATGTACATTCACATCAGCTACTATGCTGGCTAATTCTGTAATTTTTATTTATTCCTACATACATTTTTTGCATTTTGAGTCTTTATTAACCTCAAGAAATCTGAATGAAAATTCCAAAAGTATAGATTATGGCAACTTCTCTTTAATGTTTCTTAAACTTTGGTTACTGCATCGTGCAGTAAAATAAAAAGGCTAAAGAGTTTGTCTTAACTCCATAGTTTTCTATGTAGCCTTGAATAAATAAACCATGTAACCCCGCTGAGCACTCGGTATGTATGACTGTACTTGAGGATCGTAACAGTTCCTATCTTACAGTGTTATTGTGAGGGCCAAGACACAGAACTCAGCCAGCATTACTGGAAGGTACTACATGCCAAGCCCCACTTTACATATTAGCTCACAAACCTTAAAACTCTATAAAGTAGGTATTATTATTATTATCTCTTTTTTTTAGATGATAAAAGAAAGGAAACAAAAAGTTCAGTAACTTCCACAAGGTCACATAGTTAGTAATTAGCAGAGTGAGGAATCAGAACCAAGGCATTCCAGCTCCAGACTCTGCAGTCTGACCAGTACCCAGGAGCTCTTTGTAAACTATAAAGTGATACACACATATTAGTTGTGGTGTTGTTTTTGTTGTCACTAGTAGTCCCTACCAGCATTGCCTAACCTAGGAGTAACTAGAATTGTGCCTTTCCTAGGTTTCTTAGTAGGCCAGGCCTGCCCTTTCCCTCATCAATGTATGGACAAATCCCAAGTCCAACCAGGGCCTCTCTTGATCCCTCCAGCTCAAGGTAATCTCTTCCCTCTGAGGCCTGGTGGTAATTTTTCCCCCAGCTTTATTGAGATATAATGGATTCATAGTATTGTGTAAGTTTAAGGTGTACAATATGATGATTTGATATATGTATATATTGGGAAATGGTTACCACAATAAAGTTAGTTAACACATCCATCCCCTCACATATTTACCATTTGTGTGTGTGTATATGTGTAAATGTGGTTAGAACATTTAAAATCTACTCTCTTAGTAACTCTCAAATATAGATACAGTATTGTTAACTGTAGTCACCATGCTGTACATTAGACTCCCAGAACTTATTCATCTTATATCTGAAAATCTGTACCCTTTAACCAACATGTTCTCATTTCTCCCACCCACCCACCCACCCACCCAGCCTCTGTCAACCACTAACCTATTCTCTGCCTGGTGGCAATTTTTACCTCTCTT